>NW_006399818.1:10143587-10145962 GCF_000299155.1 Elephantulus edwardii
ATTTTATTCAGGATTTTTGCATTAATATTAATGAGGGATATTGGCCTATAGTTTTCTATTTTGATGATGTCTTTACCAGGCTTTGGTATCAAAGCTATATTTGCTTCATAGAATTAGTGTAGGAGAATTCCATCTTTTTCTATTTTCTGAAATAGTTTATGTAGACAGTTCTTCTCTGAATGTTTGATCAAATTCACCTGTAAAACCATCTGGTCCAGGACTTTTTTTGCCTAGAAGTTGTTTTAGTACCTTTTCAATTTCTTCTTTTGTAATAGATCTGTTCAGATGTTCAACTGTGGTTTGTGTCAGTTTAGGTAGTTTGTGAATTTCTAAGTATTTGTCCATTTCCTTTAGGTTTTCATATTTGTTTGAGTATAGTTTTCAATAATATTCCAATGTTAACCTTTTTATTTTAGTTGGTTCTGTTATGATGTTGTCCATTTACTCTCTTATTTGGATTATTTTTATCTTTTCCTTTGTTAGTTTTGCTAGTGGTTTGTTGATGTATTGACCTTTTCAAAGAACCAGCTCCTAGTTTTGTTGATGATTTCAATTGTTTATTTTCTATTTCATTTATTTCTGCTCTAGTCTTTATAATTTCAGGGGTTTTAGAGGGTGTTGGGTTTTCTTGCTGTTCTTTTTCAATTTGTTGGAGATGTTGGGTTAGAGAGTCAGTGGTAATTTTTTCCCCCGCCTTTTGATGTATTTGCTTATTGCTGTAAATTGACCTCTGATTACTGGTTTGGCTGTTTCCCAAAGGTTTTGGTAAGTGGTGTTTTCATTGTCGTTTGTTTCAAGAAACTTTATTTTTTTTCTAGTACCCATTCATAATGAAGCAAGTTGTTGTTCAGCTCCCAAATGTATGGTTTTCTCTCCTTTTCCTCATGTTATTAATTTCTAATTTTGTAGATTGTGGTCTGAGAAAATGCTTTGTATTATTTTTATGGTTTTTGTATTTACTGATGTTTGCCTTGTAACCTAAAATATAATATATTCTTGAGAACGTTCCATGCACATTGGAGAAGGTATACTGTGTTTTGGGGGGGTGCATTAGCCTATAAATATCTATGAGATCAAGGTGGTTTGTTGTGTGATTTAATTCTGCAACATCTTTGTTGAGTTTTTTTCTGGTAGTTCTATCTTTCCTTGAAAGGAGTGTATTGAAGTCTTCAACTACTATAGTGGTGTTTTCTATTTCATTTTTCAGTTTTGTTATGTTTGTTTTATATATTTTGCTGGTCTTTAATTTGATGCATAGATATTTATTATTGTTATGTCCTTGTTCTATTGACCCTTTAAGCATTATGTATTGACCTTCCTTGTCCATTGTGATGCATTTTGCATTGAAATTTTATTTTATCAGAGATTAATATTGCTACTCCTGCTTTTTTCTAGTTGCCATTTGCTTGGTATATTTTTTCCCATCATTTTGTTTTTAGTCTTTCTTTATCTTCATTTTTCAGGTGTATCTCTTGTAGACAGCATATTGATGGATTTGGGTTTTTTATCCAATCTGCTACTGCTTTTCTCTTCAGTGGTGCATTCATACCATTCACATTCAGTGTTATTATTGAGAGGTAGGGTTTTATTGCTATCATTTTGTTGCATTCTTTTTGGTGGTGTTGCTAGTTACTTTGGGCCATGCTGCTTTCTGTGGTATGTCTGTAAGAAGGATATCTCTTGACTCTTCCGTGCAACACTGATCTTGTTTTTACAAACTCCCCTAACTTCTATTTTTCTGGGAATATCTTGATCTCTCCTTCATATTTGATGGACAATTTTGCTGAGTACAGTATTGTATCAGAAGGAATTTGCTGACACAGAAGAATTTCATGAAATGACATATGAGCAAGAGCCTATGGTGATGAAGGAGGAAGTTTAAATTGCTCCAAAGGAATTGGCAAAAAACTAGGCTCCAGGAGTTGATGACATACCAAATGACATATTTCAACAGACAGACACTGCCCTTCCTGGATGTGCTCACTAAGTTGTGCCAAGAAATCTGGAGAACAGCCAGCTGGCCCACTGACTGGAAAAGATCGATATTTGTTCCCATTTGTTCCCAAAGAAAGGTGACCCAACAGAGTACGGAAATTATTGAACAATATCATTATTATCACATGCAAGCAAGATTCTGCTGAAAATTATCCAAAAACGTTTGGAACAATATGTCAGCAGAGATGTACAGGCCAGATTTAGAAGAGGTCACAGTACTAGGGATATTATAGCTAATGTTAGGTGGATCTTGGCAGAAAGCAAAGAATACCAGAAGAATATCTATCTGTGCTTCATTGGCTATGCAAAGGCTTTTGACTGTGTGGATCACAATAAGCTGTGGCTGACTCTGAGAAGAATGGGAATCCCAGAACATTTGA
>NW_006399818.1:10146682-10148931 GCF_000299155.1 Elephantulus edwardii
AACATGACCAAAGTATGTCAGACGAAGCCTCAGAATCCTTGCCTCCAAGGAGCAGCCCGGTTTAACCCTCTCCAGGATGAATCTGTGCTATAGTCTTCGCAATTACATGCTATGCATCAGAGAGTTGGATAGTGAATAGGGTTGATAGAAAGAGAATTGATGCCTTTGAGCTTTGGTGCTGGAGAAGAGTATTGCATATACCATGGACTGCTAGGAGAACAAACAGGTTTGTCCCAGAGAAGGTGAAGCCGGAATGCTCCTTGGAGTCAAGGATTCTGAAGCTTCGTCTGACATATTTTGGGCATGTTGCAAGGAGGGACTGGGTCCTTGGAGAGGAACATCATGTTTGGCACAGTGGAGGGGCGGTGAAGGAAAGGAAGACTTTCAATGAGATGGATCAATTCTGTGACTGGAGTGGTGGGAATAAGTGCGTTTGAGATGGCTAGGTTGGCACAGGATAGAACAGCATTTAGAGCTCTTGTACATAGAGTCATTATGAGGCACAAACAACTCGATGGCACATAACAACAACAACAACAGTATTCTTGGTTGACAGTTGAGTTCTTTGAGTGTTCAGTATATGTCATTCCACTGTCTTCTTGCTTGCATGATTTCTGCTGAGAAATT
Organism: Elephantulus edwardii; assembly: GCF_000299155.1. Taxonomy (NCBI): domain Eukaryota; kingdom Metazoa; phylum Chordata; class Mammalia; order Macroscelidea; family Macroscelididae; genus Elephantulus; species Elephantulus edwardii. The sequence goes on from NW_006399818.1 coordinate 10,147,310, forward strand.
GGCATTTAATCTTATCTGCACTCTCTTAAAAGGTTACTCTCTGTTTCTCCCTTGCTGCTTTCAGAATACTCTCCTTATCTTTGGTTCTGGCAAATTTGATTCTGATATACCTTGGTGTTTTTCTTTTGAGATCTATTCTATATGGTGTTTGCTCAGCTTCTTAATTATGTATTCTTTAATTCTTCATTATGCCTGGAAAGTTTTCCTCTAGTAATTCTTCCACAACTACTTTTTTGGTGTGTTTACTTGCTTCTTCCTGTTCTGGGCTTCCAGTGATGCACAAGTAATTTCTCTTGATGGTGTCCCACATTATTCTTAGGTTTTTTTCTTTTTCCCTCCTTTTTGATTCTGCTTTTTTTGCTCTAGCAGATCGGTGGTGACAATTCTATCTTCTATTTCACTGGTTCTCAGTTCCATCTCTTCAACTTTGCTCATGTGTCCCTCCATCATGTTGACAGTATCTGAAACATTGAACCTCATATTTTGGATTGTGGTTTCTTGTTTGTCCAGTGCCACTAATGCCTTGTTTGTTTTATCTGCATTGTTCTGGATTGTTAGTTTTGTTTGGTTTCTTTTAAGCTCCTCCTGATTTTTGCTTTCAGTGTGGTGTAATTCTTCAAGTTTGTCTTTCACATATTGGAAATATTCAAACATTGTTCTTTTAAATTGTGTCAAAAAGTTCCATCAGACTTTCTGGATTCAGGAAATCCATTGATACTGTGTCACCTTTTGGGAGTGACATCTTGCTTTGTGTGGAATAGACTGCTTGAAATTGTTGTGGTAGTTTTTCATGCCTGAGGCGATGATAGGTTCTTGATCTGAAGACACTGCTCTAGAAAACAGTCTGGCAGCTACCCCTTCTGTGTTTCTCTCTGAACTTCTGACTCAAGAGAAGGTTCAGTTCATGGCCTGTGAGAGCAGACTCTTGTAGCTAAGTCAGATCAGGTGCTCTGGATTAAAGGCAAGTTAGTTGACTGGATGTGTAAGCACAGGTGTGGAACCGAATTGGGGACAGGGCAAGCATGGGGGCAAGGCAGGCATCTGCAGAGACCTCACTAAGATTTCAGCTGTCCATGTATGTTCATGCTTGGGGTCCTTACTCAAATTCCAGTTGCCCAGCTCTCACTCAGTGTCTCTTGCCCATTGTCTCTCACCCAGTGGCTCTTACCCCAGCAGGGCTCTGGGTCCAGCAGGGCTTAAGAAAACTCAAATTCCCACTGATCTTCTGGTGGGTGGGTCCACAGAGGCTCAGCTGGTGGCTTCCAGACAAGGCTCAGCTGGTGGTTCCACTGGGGCCCACAGCTCGCTGCTCCTGTGGCTCCCAAATTAATTATTTTTAATAAAAGTTCTGACTCAAATTCCTACTGTTCACGTCAGTCTCTGCACCCCCACATCAGTCTCTGCATGCCTGCATCAGTCTCTGCACACCCCAGTATTCTTCTCTTAACATCACAATTCAATAGAATTCATTCCACTGTGTATTGTTGGGAAAAGTAAAAGACAATCATGTTGTTGTTGTTGTTAAGTGCCATCGAGTCATAGAAGACTCATAGTGACCCTATGAATAAAAGATCTGAACACTTGTATAACTTTCATAATTTCTCCACATTCATAGAGTTTCC
>NW_006399818.1:10149551-10176605 GCF_000299155.1 Elephantulus edwardii
CCCAAAGTATGGGGGATGGAGTTTCAAAATCCTTCCCTCCAAGAAGCAACCTGGTTTCACCCTTTGTAACACAGACCTGTTTGTTCTCTTGGCAGTCCATGGTATATTCAATACTTTTCTCCAGCACCACAACTCAAAGTCATCAATTCTGTCATCCTTAGTCACTCTTCAGCTCTCAGATGCCTAACAAGCAATTGAGAAGACCATGGCCTGGATAAGACACATATTAGTCTCCAGATTGACATTGTTTCTTTTTAGCACTCTGGAGAGGTTCTTGACAACAGATTTTCTCAGTGCAATTCATCTTTTGATTTCTTGGCTGCTGATGTCAAGAGTGTTGATCATTGATTTGAAAAAGATGAAATTGTTAACAACCTCAATTTTTTCTCTATCTAAAATGATACTGTCTATTGGCCTAGTCATGAGGATCATTGTTTTCTTGATGTTAAGATGCAATCCATACTTAAGGCTATAGTGACCTTCTGCAGCAAATGCTTCAAGTCCCTCAGTTTCAGTGATCAAGGTGGTACCATCTGAATACTGCACGTTGTTAATGAATGTTGTTCCTCCAATCTCATGTCATGTTCGGACACAGTTCTTTTCTGTCAGATGCTGAACTAAAGGTGATCTCTCAAATTAAAACAGAGCAGGAAGAAAGACTGGCCATCCACTTCTGAGTAACAGGCAATGCTCAAACACCCAAATTTTCAGTAAATTTGCCTGCTATGTCCACTGTGCTCCACTACCTCCCTCAAAGTCTCCTATTACATACTCTGTCTAACTCACGCATACTCTTTCCCCTCCACACTATACCTCAGCTAGTACATGCATATCTGTTTAATTTAACATATTATTTGTAAATAATGTAGGTCAATCAAGAATCACACTTTATATAAGTAAACCAGTAAAAAATAAAAATTTTATTTTCTATTTTTAAAAAAGAACCACACCTTCACTTTCTCTAATGCCTAATGGTATGGCACCTTCAGTAAAGTTTCAGCCCTCCATAAAATACATGAATATAAAAGATAGACAAATTCTCAATTTTGCTTAGTGCATCTAACTTAAAATCACTTTTCTAGATATCTATTTCAATGTGAAAGACCCAACGGTAAGACTTCCATTTAATATAACCCTCTACTTGAAGAGCAACTCAGGTCACATATTAAATGTCATAGCCAGCTTTTATTTCCCCACCAGGGCCATTGGATGATTTCCTAAGATTGTAAATTTACAGGATTTGGATAAAAAGTTCATAATGTCATCAATAAAAATTAAGATTGGCTTGCTTAATAATATTTCTATTACATGAGTGGTTCTAAGAACTTGAAGGAGTCTCTATAAAGCCCATTAATCTTTTGGTTGTGGAGAAAGGGAACATCCTAAAAATGTTATCAGTGGAATTCTATGCACAGCCACACAGACATTAGCCCCTAAAGAGATAATCTTTACTTTCATTCATTCAGACCCTACTATTGAGTCACTTGGTGGTCTGGGTTCTGATATGTAAAACAAGTATTCCATGACAAAACAGAGGGAAGGTCACAACAATTTATAGGGACAATTTATGTATGTTTATGCACTGCATAATGTCTATTTGGACAACATGTATGCCCATGGTCCCATCCTCACAAAGCCTATTATACTAAAAAAATTCATTTACTATATGATGGTGGTGGTGGTGATTGTTATGTGCCATCAAGTTGCCTGCAACTCATAGCAACCTATGTATAACAACTCTAAACCTTGCTCTGTCCTGAGCCAACCTTATTGTCTCTGACACACCTACCCTTATTACCCCAGTCACTATGTCAATCCATCTCATCGAGGGTCTTCTTCTCTTGTGATGTCCCTCCACCCTCCCAAGCATAATATCCCTCTCTGGGGACTGGTGCCTCCTTGCAACATGCCCAAAGTATGTCAGACAGAGCTTCAGAATCCTTGATTCCAAGAAGCAGCCTGGTTTCACTCTCTCCAGATTGAACCTGTTAGTTCTCTAAGCAGTCCATTGTATATTCAATATTCTTCTCCAGCACCACAGCTCAAAGGCATCAATTCTCTTTCTATCATCCCGAGTCATTGTCCAGCGTTCTGATGTATAGCATGTAATTGCGAAGACCATGGCCTGGATCAGGCACAACTTAGTCTCCAGATGGACATCGTTGCTCTTTAGCATTCTGGAGAGGTCTCTGACTGCAGATTTTCCCAATGCAAATCTTTTTATTTCAGGAGTGCTGGTGCCAAGAGTGGTGACTGGGAAGCCGAGCAAGCTGAAATTGTTTGCTATCTCAATCTCCTCTCTATCTATCATGGTGCTGCCAATTTGCTCAGTGGTGAGAATATTTGTCTTCTTGATGTTGAGCTTCAGACCATATTGAAGACTGTAGTCCTTGACCCTCTCGCACCAAACGCTTCAAGTCCTCCTCAGTTTCAGCAAGAAAGACTGTGTCATCTGGATCACTATGAGTAGGAGCCAATTAGACCTAAAAAGCACTGCCAAAAGATCACTGGTGGTCCACCAGCCACTCTGTAGGAGAAAGATGAGGCATTCTCCCCCCACAGATATTTACAACTTCAGAAACTCTATGGGGCAGTTCTTTTCCATCCCTTAGGGTTGTTATGAGATAGCAGAGACACAATGACAGCAGTCGGGGGATGGCAGGGAGAGAATTAGGTTTTTCTCTTTTTTTTATTTTAAGCTCTTTTTTTTCTCCTTTTAAATAGATGAGAATATTTATTTAAAATTGTCAGGACATTTTTTTGAAGGAACTCAGCCAGGCATTTCATTTAGGACTATCAAAATGGTAACCTTTGTGTCTAGAACATGGTTTCTGAGTTACAGAACTTATTCTTCAGTTAGGGCAACAACCCTGTGTATTATCTTTGTCAATATCCTTGACCTCTACTCCCTTGATGGCAATTTTTTAGTGTGGGACAGCATCAGCTTTCTTGGCCCCACAATCAACACTCTTGGCACCAGCACCCTGGAAATCAAAAGATTAATTGCATTGGGAAAATCAGCAGTCAGGGATCTTTACAGAGTACTGAGGAACAATGATGTCAGTCTTGAGACTAAAGTGTCCCTTATCTTTGCTTAAGTGTCCATGATCTTTGCTATTACTTACTAAGCATCAGAGAGCTGGACAAAAACTAAGGGTGATAGAAGAAAAATTGATGCCTTTGGGTCATGATGCTGGAGGAGAGTATTGAACATGCCACGGGCTTCCAAGAGGATAAACAGACCTGTCCTATAGAGGGTAAAATCAGGCTGCTCCTTGGAGGTAAGGATTTCAAAGCTCTGTCTCACATACTTTGAGCATGCTGTCATGAGGGATCAGTCCTTGGAGAAGAACATCATGCTTGGAAAGGTGGATGGACAATGCAGGAAAGGAAGACACCAAATGAGATGAATTGACACAGAAACTGGGGTATTGGGGATAGGTTTGTGGGAGACAGTGAGATTGGCTCAGGATAGAGCAGGGTTCAGAGCTATTGTACACAGTGACCTGCAAGCAACTTGATGGTCCATAACAACAGGGTGGAACAAAAATATGTCTTGAGAAAAAAAAAAAACACCACCCCTGCTGTCACTACTTATGAAAACATTATACAAAAAATGATTGTATTAACAAAGAAATAAATGTATACATGTGTACTAGTTTACATTCTGTCTATAGAATTTTAACTTTTCAATAGAGTGAATATGATTGATCAATATCTTTATTGTTTGATCAATAACTTTATTGTTTGCTTCAGCTCGATTTTGAGAGTTTTTCTGTTGTCTCTTTTTATAAATTTATCTTTACATTTATTCTGTTGGGGTAATCTTTCAAATAGCTAAATATTTTCACTTTTAAATAGCACACATTTTTTTAGAGAATTAATTGTCTCTACTTCAATACACAGCAAAATTTTAGCTACTCATTTTCCAAAACTTGCAAGTGATATTCATCACAAAATTTTATTCCCAAGGGGAGCTCCAGTGGCCTAGTGACAAGAAGCTACACTGCAATCCCAAAGGTGTCTGATTCAAATACACCTGATGCTCTGTTGGAGAAGGAAGGGCAACTTCTTCCTGTGCCAGTCAGATCCAATTTGACGATACACACAATAACAACAAAAAAGTTAATTACTGAAATAAATATGTTTAATAAAAAAGAAATTGAAAAAATTGTATTCCCAGTCATAATGAAATTTTAAGTAATACTTAAAACGAATGGATTTCATTTTCTTGAGTTAATGTTATTTTCATGAAGAACTCAACCTGATCTTTCATACATTATTTCTGTGGGATAGTGTTTAGTGTTTCTCTCCATTGAAGGTATATTGAAACCTGTAGTTATTTAAGATCAAACAGCTAATCAGCAACAAAATTGACTCTGAATAACAACTTGGATGATTTTTCCTGTTTTCTTTTACTTTTTATTGTGGTTTCAGTGAAAGTTTAATTATCTTGTGATTGACAATGATTAAGATTGTTTAATCTATATTATTATATATGAAAGTATGGTTTTACTTAAGATTTTTAAATAAAATATTTTTAATCAATAACATTGCTTTGATTTATTCAGAATTCTAGTCGATGCTCTTTGCAGTAGTGAAATATTAATAATTTCTAACATCACAAAGATACACTTTGTCTAAAAGAAAGTAGCCAAAATTAAAAGTAGCATATCCTATTAAGAATATCTTGCATATCTCTTAAGCAGTCATATAAAGAAGAAATTTATTTAAATAATCTGATTTTCATTTCCAAAACTGAAGCATTCAATACACATGTACATTTAGAATTATTAAATAAATACTGTTCAAATCACACTTGCAAAAAACAAAACATCTTCCTACTCATTAACACTGTATAAAGATTTGAAATTTTTGACATTTCTTACAAACATAATATTGATTTAAAATAACATCTATATAGTAACATCTATATACATCAGAAATATATGAGTATATTTAAATATTGTATAAATCTCTGCTTCAGATAATGTTACTTCCTATTGTTTTATTTCCTAATGTTACCATTTGGCAACTTCTAAATGTACAGAAAATGGTTACCTAAATATTGAGGATAAGAAAATAAGAACAAAACTAAATGTACAGAACATTGTTACCTAAATATTGAGGATAAGAAAATAAGCATAAAATTATAAAACATTTTAATGTATCTAAATATTTCTCACTCATTTTTTTAAAAAAAATTAAAGTTTTAAAAATGACAACTGAAACCTCTTAAAGACAGGAGTGAGTGCCTGGGTTATGCACACCATAGAATTTAGAAACAACTTACACTTGCCCTTTAATGTTACCTAAACCTGCTGAATTCTGTCAACCCACAGTCGCAACAGATTCTCAAATACTGTTACCTTCACTTGCTACACTGCAGCTTTTAAATTATTGGAAAAGCTTTCAGCCTTTTCTTGCATTAAAATAAGGCTAAATGAGAACTATATACACTTGTTTCGACTGACCGATAAATTCTTAGAGACACACTTAGGATCTGACTTCGTTCATAACCCAGGGACTGTCTGTATCTAATTTGTGTACATAGAATAGAATAAATAAGTTATTGATGAAAGACTCTAAGTTAGGAATGTAGCAAAATAAACAGGTAAGCAATTTTAAGACTGCTACTTCAAATTTTAAAACACTGAGGGGAAAGCACTTAGTAATTCCAAAACATTAGAGAGAAATTGGAGTATTTGCCTGTATGATTTAGCTATTTAATAGCATGAATGCCAAGATTTCCAGGACCTAAAAAACATGTGCACCTTTAAATGTAGTGTATTGCAAATTAGTTGGCATCCCAAAGTTCAATTAAATGCAATCAACTAACTCCATGGAGCTTAACCATTTCCAAGGATATAAATGTCCTTGATCTCCAAACCATGATTTATGTGTGTACTCGAGTAGTAGCGTCCTGGGAGTTTTTAATCCATAACATGATTTGCACTGGGTATATCAAGATACATCCAAGTCTAGAGCAAAAGGAGCTCTGGTGGCCTAGTGGTAAGGAGCTGTGCTATAAACCTAAAAGCACATAGTTTGAGGCCTCCAGTTGCTCCATGGGAGAAGAATGGGCAATCTCCTTCCCTGAGATTAACTGCTTCTGAAAACTCACCAGAAGGCCAGCTAAGGGTCCTATGGGTCAGTTCTGACTCTGTGTTACACCACCGAGCAAAAGAGTGAATGGGAAATGAAGAAGGTGAATGGTGGTAGAAAAGTGCACAGCAAGTGAGTGAGGAAATGAGAATGTTAGATAAGAAGCAGAATCTAAGAAAGGTTCAAGCACAGTTGCATTGAAATCAAAGAGGGACAGAGGAACATGCTGATGCTCAAACCCTTCCCTAAAAAAAGCAATCTTGATTGATGAGGGTAGAAAGGAATAAGAGCAAGGCAGGATTTTAACAAAAGTTTAAAATCCAGATATTCCCCCAAACCACTCATGATGGAGGAAAACACAAAACCTAAAGCTGATCCACTAATCCTAGAGAAGATGGAAAACTGAGACACCGTTTATGCTGGTCTCCTCACAGCTTTTCACAAACGAGTCCCATTCATCTTGTCACTTGGATCAGTGAAGTTTAATTCAATGTGGTTGAAGGCAGGATTATCAGTGCCGCCGTCGTCCACTGGATGAGATTTGTAGTTTAAAACATGCTCCTTCTGAAAGAAAATGTTTATAGTATTTAGAAAATAGAAACTGTTCTTTCATGTAGTGTTCATAATTGTCACTACTGCTTTCATTTCAGTAAACCAGCTCTGCAGTCCATACAGAAAAGAAGCTTGAATGGAGCAATGGGTAAGTGCTTGACTGCAAACTAGGTTAATGGCTTGATCTCACCAGTCACTCTGAGGGAGAAAAGATTTAGTGATCTGTTCCCACAAACCTTCCTGCCTAGGAAACCCTATGGAAAGTTCTACTGAGTCCAATAGAGTCACTATGAGTCAGAATCACCCGAGCTGCATGTGACTATTGAGGGTGAGATATAAAACATCAGAGCACAGGGCCAGCTGTCCGTCAGCATTCAAGACAGGCTGGGACTATTGTTCTAGCAAAGCGATAACACACAGTCTTACTAATTGAAAGAAAAGGAAAACCAACTTACTTTCTTAAACATACTGAAATTGGACAGAAAGTCCTCTTTGGTTAGTAGGAATTTGGAGTCTAAGTTCTGTTTTCTTCCTCCTGAAAAACATATATTATTTACACTGTGAAAAAAGATACCTACAGTTACACAGTAGTTTTCATTATATGGGCAGTTAACTTATGCATGTTCAAGTCTACTTATAGAATGTTGTTGTTGTTGTTGTTGTTGTTGTTGTTGTTGTTGTTGTTGTTGTTAAGTGCCGTTGAGTCGTAGGTGACTCATAGCAACCCTATGAACGAAAGCCCTGGACACTTGTATAACTTTCGTCTTTTCTCTAAGTTCATTGGGTTTCTGGAGGCAAGCTATTATGGAAGTGGATGCCACTCCTGCTTCTGAGCTTGTTTTAATTGGGGAGCTCCACCAAACACCGTCCACCATGGGTAACCATTCTCACATTTGACTCATCAGTGTCACTGTGTTCGGCTTCATAGCAACCACAAGTTATCTCTGTACGGCAAGTGGACAGACCAGGGTAATGCACACAGAAAATCTCTCCAATAGTGTTAAACGTGTATGCCACCAGCCCTTTTCCTTCAGTCAGTATCAGATGCTACAAGCCTTCACTGCAATAAATGGCAAGAAGCTGCGCTTCAATCCTGAAGGTACGTGGTTCGAATCTGCCAGCTGCTCTGTAGGAGATGGATGAACAGTCTCCTCTTGGGCAATTAATTACCTCTGAAAACCCACTGGAGGGTCAGCTATGAGTCAGTTCTGACTTGACAGTACACAACAACAGTATTTAAGGATAGAGAGCTCTGGTGGTTTAGTGATAAGGAACTGTGCTGTCAACACAAAGGTACACAGTTCAAATACACCAGAGGCTCTGTGAGAGAAAGCTGAACAGGCAGCTCCTGTGTCATTTACTGCCTCTGAAGCCCGCTGGAGGGTCAGCTATGGCTTAGTTGTGACTCTACGATACACAGCAACAACAAAGTGTTTAATGAAATTCATGAGACGTCTCCCAAATGGGGTAACAGGCTCCCAGAAGCCAGTTACCTCATCTGGTCAATGCAGGTAGGAAAATTGGTTAAAAAGTATCTTCTAGGGGGAGCTCTGGTGGCCTAGTGGCAAGGAGCTGCAACTACAATCCCAGAGGCACACGGTTTGAATCCACCAGATGCTCTGCCGGGAAAAGGAGGGGCAATCTCCTCCTGTACCAGTCAGATCTGATTTGATGGTACACTCACACAAAAATTTAAAAAAAAAAGTATTTTCTTTGGTTTGCAATAAAATTGTAAACCCTCTGCCCCTGCCTCTGCCTCTGACAGTACAGTTTCCTTCCTTAATTTGATAACCATCAATGCACATGTTTATGAGGAAATGATGAACTGTTGAATAAATTATTTTCATGAAAAGTAATATACTAGTTGTTGCTTTAAGTCTTCTCTAAATGTTTGCTTTCAAATGATGTATTCTGAGTTGATAATTTACCAGCTGATTGAAGAGGATGCTTGAAAATTATATTACTCAAAGCACGGTCCTTAAATCACCTCTATCCAGATGTAGAAATGGGTTTGCAGGTGCGGGAGATTGTGAGGATGTCAGAGGATAGGACAGGGGTCAGATCTGTTGTTTGTGGGATCACTATGAGTCATCTTTGACAGCACCTCACAACAACAAAAACATCCAAAGTATGAGGTGTATTTAAACCTCAGCTCCCTGGACTCCAGCTGGCTGATCAAATTAGAGTTCTGCTTTGAGGCTACTCAATTCTGATTATCAGTAAATTTTCAAGGTCACCTTTATCCCTTCTACAATGTGAAAAATCACTGTTTTAGTACAAATACCAATCATGGCATTACAAGTACCCTGCTTTTCTAGAGGGGGGATCAACTATAAATCAATTTGTTATTGATTGCCTCTTCCAAAGAAAGGTGACCAATAGAATCCAGAAATGATCAAACAATATCAATAAGATCATACTCTTATAAAATTTTGCTGGTGATAAATAATTTTTTAAAAATGCAGCAGTACCTCAACAGAGAACTACCAGAAATTTAACTTGAAGATCTGAAACAAGGGACATCATGGCTGGATGACCAGAACAATGTTAATTTCTCCTTGTTTTGTTGACTATGAAAAGCTATTTATACAAAATTTCAGATAAGGAGGAACCCTTAGTGACACCAAGAAATATTGACCAGGAGTGGACTGTGTCTTTTTGGACACAGGCCCCAGCATAACTTAATTCCTTGACCCCAGAGAAAGCCAGAAAGCATGGAGGTGTCCAGGGAAACCTGGACCTACAAATGCTGAATGAAAGAAGGACTTTTCCTCCACAACCAACAAAAAGGTTGGTGGACCTTCCTATAGAGTCAGATGTAGATATATAGTTTCCTTTCTCTATACCTATTCAATCTGTATGATGGGCAAATAACATTCAATGGTTTATTCATTGCAAATACCTTCCATAAGAAACACAAATGCAGGCTAAAAACAAATGGATTTCACCTGATGGTATGCACAGCAATCAAATCTATTACATCTGTGCAAAGAATCCCAGGAGAAGTTCAATATCAGCTGTGAAAACCAGGCCAGGTGCTGATTGTGGAACAGGCCACCAAGTACTCATATGCAAGTTCAAGCTGAAGTTGAAGAAATTGAAATCAAATCCACAGGAACCAAAATCTGACTTTAAGTCTATCTCACTCAAATTTCAAAACCGTTTCAGGTAAAGGTTTGAGGCCTTGAACACCAAAGAGCGAAAACCAAAGGAGCTGTGGGAGGATATCAAGAATAGCTACCATGAAGAATGCAAAAATTCACTACAAAGGCAGAAGAAGAAGAAAAGACCAAGACGATTATCAGATGAGACTTTGAATATTGCATTAGAGCATGGAGAACCCAAAGCTAAAAGAAGAAATCAAGAAATTAAGGAGCCGAACAGAAAATTTCAAAGGGCAGCTCTGGAAGACAAAGCAAGATATTATAATGAAATGCACAAAAAGCTAGAGTCAGAAAATCAAAAGGACCGAACTCGCTCAGCATTTCTTAAGCTAAGAAATTGAAAATCAAATTTAAGCCACAAGTGGCAATACTTAAGGTTGCTTTGGGCAGAATGATAATAAATGGTCCAAGAAGCATTTGAAGAATATGAAAGGAGTATACAGAATCACTGTACCAGAAGAAACTGGCTGACACAGAAGAATTTAATGAAACAACCTATGAGCAAGAAAGTGTGGTAATGAAGGAAGAAGTTCAAGCTGCTCTAAAAGAATTGGCAAAAAAACAAGGGTCCAGGAGTTGACAGTATACCAATGGCACACTTCAACAAACAGACACTGCCCTGGATGTGCTCACTAAATTGTGCCAAGAAAACTAAATTGTGCTGGCTGAAGGACAGCCAGCTGGCCAACTGACTGGAAGAGATCGATATTTGTTCCCATTCCAAAGAAATGTGACCTGACAGAGTGCAGAAATTATCAAACAATATCATTAATATCACATGCAAGCAAGATTCTGCTGAAAATTATCCAAAAACGACTGGAGTAATACATCAACAGAGAACTGCCAGATGTGCTGGCTGGGGTTAGAAGAGGTCGTGGTACTAGGGATAGTATAGCTAATGTTAGATGGATCTTGGCAGAAAGCAGAGAATACCAGAGGAATGTCTATCTGTGTTTCATTGACTATACAACGGCTTTTGCCTGTGTGGATCACAACAAATTGTGGCTGACTCTGAGAATAATGGGAATCCCAGAACATTTGATCATGCTTAGGCGAAACCTATACTTGGACCAAGAGGCAGTCGACAGAACAGAGTAAGGAGACACTGCATGTTTCAAAATCAGGAAGGATGTCCGCCAGTGATGTATTCTGTCTTCATACCTATTCAACCTGTATGCAAAATCGATCATACAGGACACTGGGCTGTATGAGGAGGAATGTGGCATCAGGATTGGAGGTAGACTCATCAACAATCTATGTTATGCAGATGACACAACCCTGCTTGCTGAAACTGAGGAGGACCTGAAGTGTTTGCTGCAGAAGGTCAAGGTCTGCCACCTTCAAAATGGATTGAAGCTCAACACCAAGAAAACAAAGATTCTCACTACTGAGCCGATAGTCAGCATCATTATGGATGGTGAAGAGATTGAGATTGTTAACAGTTTTAGTTTATTTGGCTCCACAAGCAACACTCTTGGTACCAGCAGCCAGTAAATCAAGAGACAAATTGCACTGGGAAAGTCAGCTTTCAGGGATATCTCCAGAGTATTAAAAAGCAACGATGTCAGTCTGGAGACTAAGGTGTTCCTGATCCAGGCCACAGTCTTTGCAATTGCTTGCTATGCGTCAGAAAGCTGGACGATGACTAGGGGTCATAGAATGAGAATTGATGCCTTTGAGCTGTGTTGCTGGAGAAGAATGTTGAATATACCATCAACTGCCAGGAAAACAAACAAGTTTATCCTTGAGAGGGCGAAACTGGGCTGCTCCTTGGAGGCAAGGATTCTGAAGTTTTGTCTGACATACTTCGGACATGTTACAAGGAGGGACTAGTCCTTGGAGAGGGACATCATGTTTTGGAGGGTGGAGGGAAAGCGCAAGAGAGAGAACATCCTCGATGAGATGGATCAATTCAGTAACTGGGATAATGAGGGTAGGTGTGTCAGAGACAATAAGATTGGCACAGGATAAAGCAGCTTTTAGGGCTCTTGTACATAGGGTTGCTATGACTTGTAAGCAACTTGACAGCACATAACAACAGACTCTGTCAGAACAAAGTGCTAACAGGATGAGAGGAAGACTCATCAACAACCTGTGTTATGCAGATGACACAGCTTTGCTTGCTGAAAATGAGGATGACCTGAAGCATTTGCTACAGAAAATCAATGACTACAGCCTTTAATATGGATTACATCTCAACGTCAAGAAAACAAAATTCCTTACCACTAGGACAATAGACATCATAATAGTTGGAGAAAGGGATTGAAATTTACAATCACGTAAACTTACTTGGATCCACAAATGCCCTAGGACCATAGGTTATGAGCTAAGGAGACATATTGCTTTGGATAAGTCTGTTGTCAAGGACCTCTCTAAGATACTGAAGAGCAATGATGTCAGTTTGAGGACTAAGGTGTGCCTGGTTCAGGCCATCATCTTTTTAATCATTTGCTAGACAACTGAGAGCTGAACAATGAATTAAGGTAATAAAAGAGTTGATGTCTTTGAGTTGTGTTGAAGAAGATGGCTGAATATGCCATAGAATGCTAAAAGAACAGGTGCAGCTGGAGGATGGCAACACTTCAACTCTCATATTTCTGACATGTTCCTGGGAGAGATTATTCCCTGGAAAGAGATATCATCCTTGGAAAGGTAGAGGGTCAGCAAAAGAGATGAAGATCTCCAAGATGGAGTTACACAGTAACTGCAGCAATGAGTTCAAGTATATCAGAGATGATGAAGATGGCACAGGACAGGAAGGTTCAGACCTGTTGTTCATAGGGTCGCTATGAATCATACTAATAATAACAATAATAATAGCACCTAATAATAACAAGAAGCTGTAAGAGAACGAAGTCATGTTTGTTAAAGAATTCTGAAAGCATTGCAAAAAATGAAATTAGTGAACAATTAATTTATTATGCACATGAAAAACCTGTACATAGATCAAGAAGCAATCATTTTTTAAAAAAAGGAAAGGAGGGGCAATATCCTCCTGTACCAGTCAGATCTGATTTAACGGTACACACAATAAAATAATAAAATTTTTTAAAAAAAAATTTTTTTAAGAAGCAATCATTCAAACCAAACCAAGGAATACTACAAGATCTAAGATCAGAAAATGTGTGTAAAATGTTGTTTGTGTTCACTATATTCATTCAATCTAAAATGAGCAAATAATCTGAAAGCTAGTCCATGTAAAAAGTATGGCATCAGAATTGGAGGAAGATCCATTAACAATTTGCAATACACAGATTGCACAACCTTGCTTTTTGAAAGGGAAGAGGGTTAGAAGTACTTCTCGATCATGCATAAAAACTATAGCCTTATAGGATATGAACAGACACTTCACCAAAGAAGACATTCAGCTGGCAAACAAACACATGAAGAAATGTTCAAAATCCCTAGCTCTAAGAGAGATGCAAATCAAAACAACTATGAGGCATCATCTCACCCCAGTAAGAACAGCAAAATTCAACAGAGCAGCAAATAACAATTGCTGACGAGGTTGTGGAGGAACTGGACCCTTATTCACTGTTGGTGGGAGTGTAAAATGGTGCAACTGCTATGGAAGGTAGTAAGGCACTTTCTCAAAAAGTTGGAAATAGAAATATCATTTGATCCAGCAATTCCACTACTGGGAATATACTCCAAAGAAACCTTAAGCAGATATATGCACACTCATGTTTATTGCTGCATGTTCACAATAGCAAAGGATGGAAACAACCCAAGTGTCCATCAACAAATGGATAGAGATGCTGTGGTACATTCACACAATGGAATACTATGCTATATTGAAAAACAATTAATGATTGTTGGAAGGATTCTATAGAGTGGTACAATGCTACCAAATGAATAATTGCAGAACAATTGTGCTCATGTAGAGCCTGTATATAGACCAAGAGGTAGTCACTGAAATAAAGGCATGAAACGTAACTGGGCAAAGTTTAGGAGTTCTGTCTAGTGTTAACACATTTGATAAAAAAGTGGCTGGGAGCTGTCTTTCTTGTTTGTTGCAGGTGTATAGTGAGAGAATACAGGACATTAGGAGGTTTAGGACTTCCTATCAACTCCATCATCACCAAACCACTGCCTTGAACTGAACCACCATCAAGTCTCACTGGGATTATGCCAATAGTCTCCTACCTGCCCTTGTTCCCTTATAAATTAGTCTCAAACCCGGATCAGAGCGCTCCTTTGAGAATTATTGGAAAACCATTTTTTAAAAGAATATCAAATGTAGTAGACCTAAAAAAATACAGAGATAGAAAACAGGAGAGAAAAGATAAGAAAATTAGAGGAATCTGTTCAATAATTCATTTGACTAACAGAGATTTTCATGAGAAAAAAATATAAAACATGGCAAGAATTAATAAAGATACAGAATAAGAAAATTCCCTAGAACTGAAATAGAGGGGTCTTCAGATTTAAAGAACTATATTTTCTGCACCTCTTTCAAGACAGTTTATTTATTATTTTGGCAGGTCATTATATGTTTAATGTATTTCATTAACACTACAATGTAAAGCAATTCTTGTCTTCCTTATTCTTTGCCAATATGCATGCAAAGCAAATGAAAATACTAAGACTTGGTCACCTGTATCTCAGTCTCAAAAGAGTTTTCTTCCTCGTTAGCATTTTGAAGAGTTGCTTGGCAGGAGATTTGCCTACAATTCATTGCTTGATTTCTTGATTGCTGGTTTCATGGTTATTGATTGTGGATCCAAATAAAACTTAAATCCTGGACAACTTCAAACTTTTCCTCATGCATCACGATGCTGTTTACTAGTCCCACTTGTAAGAATCTCTTAGTGTTGAAGTGTAATCCACATTACAGTCTTTAAGCCTCATCAATAAGTGTTTCAAGCCTTCTTTGTTCTTTTTAGGCAAGTTTGTGTCATCTGCAGGTTGTTAGTGAGTCATCCTCCAAAGCGGATGCCACAATATTCTTCACATTAGTTATTTGCTCAGCTTACAGACTGTTGTTGTTGTTATGTGCCATCGAGTCATTTGCGACTCATAGTGACCAAATGTACAACAGCCCTAAACCCTGCTCTATCCTGTGCCAATCGCATTGCCTCTGACACCACCATCCCAGTTATCCCAGTCACTGAATCAATCCACCTCATAGAGGGTCTTCCCCTCCTGTGCTGTCCCTCCACCCTCCCAAGCATGATGTCCCTCTCCAAGGACCTGTCTTTCCTTACAACATGTCCAAAGTATGTCAGACGAAGTCCCAGAATCCTTGGCTCCAAGGAGTAACCTATTGTAACCCTCTGCAGAATGAATCTATTTGTTTTCTTGGCAGTCCATGGTACATTCAATAGTCTTCTCCAGCACCACAGCTCAAAGGCATCAATTCTCCTTCTATCCTCCCTAGTCATATTATAGTTAAAATGTACAGCCCTTGCAACAGTTCCATGATACATCTTCAAGGATATGAACATTTACAGCTAAGCACAATTGATAACAGTGCATCTAAATTCCAAAATCAATCTCTACAATAGTCTACGTGTTTCCTATTGCCAAAGGGGCCCTTTAGAGTAGTGAGAGAAGATCTTCACCCTGAAACCCACAGTGTCCCTTTTCAGCAGGAAGTAGCTAAGAGAATACGCCATCCCCTTTTCCTTATTAATCAGGGTGAAGTCTCTCTCAGGGAGGAGTGATAGGGAATGGCAAAGGACACACTGACAAAGGAGATTAATCAGAACTGGCTTTGACAAGCACTGTGGCAATGGGACAATTAAAACAGACTTACAAGGGGGGAAAAAAGAGGAACGAACTGGAGGGGGGAGGGTAGAGAAAATAGTGCAACAATGAATGAATGGAAACCCAAAATCTCTGTAAATGTTCATTAAGATTAATAAAAGTTAATAAAAATAATGTACAGCTCTGACACTCACCTCCTGACTCTATACTATATAGTTTCCCTTTGTTCTGTTTGAAAAACAATTCGTTGGTCTATGTACACGTTCCTCAGGAGCACAATGAAGTTCGTGGAATTACTACCAATCTTTGTTATGTTATCTATAACTTGCTATGACCTGCAGAGTTAAACGGCTCTGCTGAGTCAAAAAAACACAGATTACCATCTTTCAGGTACTCTCTGCTTTCCATCAAGATTCATCTGGCAGCAATGATGTCTCTTGTTTTATGTCCTTTTCTGGATCCAGCTTCACTTTCTGGAAGTTTCTATTTAATGTGCTGCTCCTGCCACTTTCTGAATGATTTTCACTAAGTTTTACACGTGTGTGGCATTAATTATATTGTTAGATAATTTCCACATTCTGTTGGATCATTTTTCTTTGGATTGGGAAGAAATGTAAATCTATTCCAGTCAGTCCACCAGGTAGATAGATATTATTTCTCTAAATTTCTCTGCATATGTAAGTGAACAACTCCAGCTTTGCATACACTTATTGAAACCTTTCAATTGATATTACATAAATTCCTGGAGACTTGTTTTTTGCCAGTGAAGCTTGAATTTCCTCCTTCAATACATTCGGTTCTTGGACCTGAAATGGTTGATCATAGACCAGTTCTTTTTGGTACAAGTGACTGTGTATCCCTTTGATATTATTTTTATTCTTTCTGTGTCACTCAATATTTATCATCAGGATTACAATTCAAGGCTGGAATTTTTTATGCTGTTCTTTCCACTTGAGAACTGCCAATTATGTTCTTCCCTTTGGGTTTAATAACTCCAAATCTTTTCACATTCCACTATAATACTTTGCTTTATCTTCTAGAGCTGCACTTCAAAATTATCAGTTCCACTGTCTTACACTATAATTTCCTTCACTCACGTTCTTTTCTATGTGCTCTAGAGCAAGTTCCGGTGGATCTTCTGACCATATTTTTGTCTTCTCTTTCTATCTTTTTAATGGCCTCTTGTTTTTTTCATGTTTGATGTCCTCACACAACCTGTCTGGACTTTGTTCATTAGTGTTGAATGCATCAAATCACAAGAATGCAGAAAGAGCCCTAATATCCAACCACAACTGAATGGACTGCAAAACTCGGTACATTCACATAATGTAATATACTATGGAGCACTCAAGAGCAATGATTTTTAAAAAAACTACATAACTTGAGAGATAATGGAGAGTGTTATGCTGAGTGAACAAATTCAGTCTCATAAGGACAAATACTGCATTAAGACCATTATTGTAAAAATAGAAGGAAAACATGTAAGGGACTGATGAGGTAAAGTGGTGGGAGCAGAGGGGTGAGGATGGGAAAGGGAGAAACTACAGAGTTGAGCCATTTGGTAGGTAGAGGAAGAGGGGGAAGGAAATGGGAAGGATCTGGATGAAAAGACAGGGTAATGATGGACAAGGTCTAATGGTGATTAATTTTATAAAACATAATGCATGAGAATAATTGTATGAAACAATGTGAATAAAGAATAGTGTGAAAACAATAATTTTTTGATAAAAAAAGAGTCTTTAAATTCAGGTAGGATATGGCTCAAGGTCATAGTCAATCAAATTCATTGTCATCGAGTTGGAACTGACTCATAGCTGACCCTCTGGTGGGTTTTCAGAGGCTGTAAGTCAGATAAGAGAAGACTGCCCATCTTTCTCCTTAAAAACTATTGGTAGCTTTGAACCACCTGCCTTTGGGTTGGCAGTGCAACTCCCTATCCACTGGGCCCCTAGAACTCAAAGTTATATTGGACTCTTGTCTACTTATTTTCATTTCCTCCACCTTCAAATGAGCGTACATATGAGCACGTTAGTTCATGGCCTTTTCTCATTGATGTTTTTTCACTTCTCCATCATCTCTCCCCACAGACATAGTTGATTTAGTAGCTGTGTTTTTCATCTGGTGAATTCCATGTGCATAATCATCATTTTTAAAGGTATTTGCAAAGAGAATAACTTGTTGATCACTCAACATCCTATCAAAATTCATTCCTAATCACCAAGGTCATATTTTCCAACCACTATTCTTCTTTGCTTCCAATTTTTTTGCATTCCAATCACCAGTCATTATCTATGCATCCTGAGTGCATGTTCAATCAATTCTAGTCTGTTGAAGTTGGCTGTTCTTCTTGTTGTTTTGTACCATAGTATCGGAACCGACCCATAGTTGTCCCTCTGCCAGGTTTTCAGAGGCAGTTAATCACATGGGAGGAGATTGCCCATCCTTCTCCTGTAGAGCAACTGGTGGATTCAAACCACATACCTTTGGGATTGCAGCGCAGCTTCTTGCCACTAGGCCAACAGAATTGGTAGAAATGCTCATTTGCTTCATCTTTGACTTCGGTAGTTGGTGCCTAAATTAAAAAATCAGTCGTCCTCCTTCTATGTATATGAATATTATCTAATTTCTGACAGAATTGTATTCCAGGATAGACTCTGAAATGTCCTTTTCTGACAATGAATTAATGTCATTCTTCAATTTGTCATTCCCATCACAGTGGATTATATGGTTATCTGGCTAAAAATGGCCAGTATCAATTCCATTTCATCTCACCGATTCCTAGGATATCAATCTTTTCATTTTTTTCACAGCCTCCTAGAGTCACACTTCATACATCCATATGCCAATTATTAATGTATGTTTGCTGCTGTTTCTCTTCATTTTGAGTCATGCCCCATAAGCAAAGTTCTTCATTGACTGAAAGTTTTACTCTCCCACATCATTAAATTAAAGAGACATAAGGAAGCAACTTCACTCCAGTCATATTTTGAGTGCCTTCCAACCTGAGGGCTTTGTCTTTTCTCACCATACCAGATAATGCCATGTTACATTCATAAAGCTTCCAAAGGCCCATTCATTCAGAAGTGGATGGCCAGTCCTGCTCCCTAGTCTAAGTTTAGAATCACTACTGAAGTCTGTCCACCATAGGTGGCCCTGCTGTTATTTGAAATACCAGTGACACCACAGATTCCAGCGTCTCATCACAAGAGCTCACAAGCCACCACAGGATGAAGAAATGACAGGCAAATAGTAGAAAAATCAGCACAAGAAAACAGGAAGATCATGACAAAGAGTAGTTGCAAAGGTATGACTAAAATGTAATAAAAGTATTGCATTTACCTGGTATAGTTTTATCAAGCATCTTATTTTTTTTATCCTATAACAACCATGTGAGGGAGACATGCTAATTATAGTTATCCTCATTTTATAGATGAGAAAACTAGAGTTTAGTTATCTGGTTGCCCACATTCATAGCAGAAGGAAGATTTAAGTAGAGCCAGATGTTTCTGCTTTCAAGTCCAGGCACTCAAATTTCCCAAGAATAAAATGGAAGACATAATTAAACCAGTTATTAGCACAACCACAGTAAATGACATGAATAGCTATGAAACATAAACAGTGCCAACTTACATGAAAAGGTAAATACAACAATACCAAGGTGTAGATAGTTACCTGTTGGTAAACTAATAATCATCCCCACGAATACTGTTACCAAAGTTCCAATTGTGCTGAAGTATAGGTATGATAAAGAATACCAGTTGTCCATTAATGGAGTCCTAAAAAGAGAGGAAAAAAGTGTAATGGTAAGATTTCATCAAATGCTATTAGTAAGTATGAATATGTATATAAATAGGTCTCATGTCAAAAATATAATATTTAATGTTTAAAATGCCATAGTCTTATACCCTAATTTTATCTTACTGGATCAGGACTAAAAAGTATGATTTAACCTTGGCCATCAACTATGTACCAGGTGGCCATGCTTACCCATTCATCTCAGCACTATATGTCAGATACTGTCCTTGCCACTGGAAAGGCAGTCACATATAATGAGACAGAAGATGTTCTTGCAATCATAAAGCTTATATTATACTGAGGAAAGAAATACAGTAAGTGACTAAATAAATATCCTAATTTCTGCTCGTGGAAAGTGCTGGATGGTAAATGAAACGCGATAGTGTGGAATTAACGAGTCTAGAGAGACAGATCACTTTATAATGAGGGGTTAGAGAAAGTCTCTTTGATTAAGTGACATTTGAACTGGGATCTGAAAAACAAGCCAAAGTGGGGCAAGTGCTTGAGAAAAAAAATCTCAAAGAGCATAAATTCCAGCTGACCAAACCACCATGAGCAGGATTCAGAGGGACCCAAGAGAAGAGGGAGGCAGGAATGGGTTTTGTTGGAACTGGCATGAGTTTGGATTTTACTTTAAAGGCAATGACACCAGAGATGTAACTACAGAAAACAGCACTCACGGCAATCATTAAAATGATGTTCCCATCCAAATATCTCACACTCATCTTGTCAATAACTACGGTATCCGCTCAAAAATACAGACCGAATTCATGAATCTTCTACTTAGCACACGGTCCTTGCTTTCACTGGTGTAAGGACATTTATTGCATGTTGGGTACAGAGCTTCTACTTGGGGAAATGACAAAGTTTTGGGGAAAAATAGTGGGGATGATTGCCCAACATTATCAGTGTCAGAACTATACACATAAAGACAGTGAAAATGACAAATTTTGCTATAAATATTTTGCGGTCAGATTTTTAAAGCATTTGGAATTCTCCACCTGGCACATAATTTCTTCAAAATGACATTATCATACTGAATTCAATACCTTTCAACGTCATGTATTTGAAAAGCACTAGTAGAAAATGGCATTTCTGTGGTTGCAAATGAATTCGTCCCATTGTATGAGCTGTTGCAGCCATAAGTTTCAAGGCTTAGTGGCAATGTTCTCTCAGGAAGGGGAGGATAGAGCTGAGCACCAATCCCAACCCACAGAGAAATGGCAAATCCAGCCATCAGCCCAACAAGTGCTCCCTGCAAAACAAAAGAAAACAAAACAGAATAATCGCTTTGATGGAAATTAAAGTCAGAAAGCTACACTCAAAGCAGTCTATGTTGAAATCACTAACTTCCCATCTAAAATCACTTCTCTTCCCAAGATTCTTACTTCATGTTGAGGGCACCACTGGTTCCTGATTCCTCAGGCCAGAGCCCTGGAGACTTGGTAACTCTATGCCTTTTATCATATCCTCATCCAGCCTATAGCCAGCCCTTGCCTGTTTTCCATTTCCAACATCTCATAGTCTCTTTTCTTTCATTTTATGGCCAGTTCTCTGTTCTGTCCTCTCTTCACACCCTAGTAATTACAGTAGCTATGTAATTGTAGTGACTCTAGTCCAATTACTGCCTGTTTTCATCTAATCTGTGAACAAATGTCATGTAATATGAGCAGCAGACCATGAAAAGGAAAGCATGCAAAGAGTTTCTCAATACCAGGCAAGATGTAAGACTGTATTGGTTCTATGGGACAATTAAAGAAAAAATTACAAACAGATTTTGCAAATTTGTGCAACTGTACACACAACCAAAATCCAATATTTCTTTAGCTAAATTGGAGAGGGACATCATGCTGGGTAGAGTAGAGGGACAGTGCAGGAGGGGAAGACCCTCTATGAGGTGAATTGATGCAGTGACTGGGGTAATCGGAATGGTTGTGTCAGAGGCAATGCGATTGGCACAGGATAGAGCAGGGTTTAGGGCTGTTGTACATAAGGTCGTTATGAGTCGCAAATGACTCAACGGCACATAACAACAACAACAACAAATGGAGATGGGGAGTAGAGACGTTCACAAGCTACACTGTCTAAAGATATTTAGGTTCCCATCACTGGAAAACTAAAATCCCCTCTCTTGCTCTCTTTTTTTTTTAATCAGAAAAAGGAATTTTTTTCTTTTTATTATTAATTTTAATGAAAATTTACAGAGACTTTGGATTTCCATTCATTCATTGTTGCACTTTTCACCCTGCCCACCCTCCCCCCAGTTCACTCTTCTCTTTGGAAAGTAAAATTTATTGTTTCACAATCCCTCCCCCCAAGTCCACTCCACTCTATAGCCTTTGTCTGGAGGGAGTCCTGTCATGACAATAATACCTAATCGTCTATCCATTTTAAACAGTTCTCTCTCTTTATCAATAATCCAGGGATTGTTTCAGCCCTCAACTGATTTAATCCCTATTCCCTTGAGCTAGGAAGTTTCTTCCTTTATGATGAAAGTTCATTTAAGAATAATGATCAGAAGGACAGCCTAAGCATCTAGCTTCAGATAAGGAGGACAAAAAGGATATTTGAGGTAAGGTGGAAGCACAAGGGAAACCCCAGTGTTTGCAATAATGATGGTATACTGGTGTGAGAGGAATCCAGTTTGGAAGTCATCTGCAGAAGCCGGATTCTACAAAGGCTTGTTTGCTGGTGAGGATTAGGGCAGAATGTTGATTCACTAATGGGTGTGAGATGATGTGTATAAACCCATTTTCATCTATAGCCTTCAGGTTTGGTTTTAATTGTTTTGGTTAAACATTCTTCTAAGTAGTATAGCACTGATCTGTCCATTTGCTGTACAGAGGTAACTCATGGATGCTGTGATGCTAAACACTGAGACACTGATAGGTCAAGAGTGATAATGGTTATCCATGGTGGAGAGTGTTTGGTATAGCTTCCCAATTAAAACAAGCCTGTAAGCAGGAGTGGCATCCACTTCCAAAATAGCTTGCCTCCAGAAACTATGAATGTAGAGAAAAGATGAAAGTTATACAAGTGTTCGGGTCTTTTGTTCATAGGGTCGCTATGAGTCATCTACGAACTGACAGCACTTAACAACAACAACAATAACTGGTGTGAGTACATGAAGACTGCTGTCCAGTCAGGGGATTTATGCTAATAAACAACAATTAGATTTTTTAAATTGTGCTATGATCTCCTTGAAAAAAGATAGCTTATTTTTTTGATAAAATAAACTTACTACACTGGGAGGCACATAACACGTACACTCTATGAGGTTGGGATGGGTACATTGAGGTTGGAATAGCAAGTGACCAGTTGGTGTTTCTCTCAGCATTACACATAGCTGGTTCAAGTATAAGGAGCCTTGGTGTCCCAGTGCTTAAGCACTTGCCTAACTGAAAGATCAGATGTTCAGATCTACCAATCTATGGCAGCCTGTTTCTGTAAAGATTTATTTACAGTCTTGGAAACTCTCTAGGCAGAGTGACTATGAGTGAGAAGCAGCTCAACAGCAATGTGCTTGGGTTTGGGGATCAAAAACTCATGAAGTTATCAATAACACAAGGAATGACCTTAGAATGGCCAACCTTATAAGGCCAAAAGGGTAGCATTTGCCAAAGGAGAAAAGTCTCAAAGGCAGGAAGGAATAGACTAGAAGGGTTAATGAAAATGAGAATTACAGAAAGAAAATAGGGAATATTATAATGTCTGAAAACAAAATGTATATGAATTATACAAATGGTTAAGTGGAAGCCAATTTGCTTTACATATTTTCTCTCAAGTCACAATAAAAACAAAGGAATAAGTCAACATTAACAACAAAAAAGAATGAACAAAGTTACAAAGTTCCATCTGGGTAGAAATGTTAGCTGTCAACTATTCCCATAACAATGTTGAGCACATAAATATTTGTGGGGAAAAATACTTGTTGGATCAACAAGGAGGAGGAAAGACAAGAGTAAGAGACAAAGAAAAGAAGGGAGTCCAACCCTGAGGACGGGTAAATACTCTGCTGGGGGAAAGCTGAAAACAGTGACAAGAGGTACTTTCCTATCACAGGACTAATAATAATCTATCTCCTCTAAACGGGCTACACCTCTTCTGGATAAATGTTATTTTTAAAAGAAAGTTTTTCAGAAAAGCAACCCCTTGATATTTTTTTTACCAAACATTCAACAAACACTGTGCAGAATATGAGCAGAAACTATTGCATTCATTGTGACTGATTTCTATCAAGCTAACTTTTCATGACATTTTACTTAGAGTATTAATATGATGAACAATATAGCTATTATCACCAAACCTACCATGCCGGCTCTAATGCAGTACGATGTTCTATGTCTGTTCAAAACAATGACACACACATTATAAATTTTTTCTAAACTGCATGTCATAATAGGACTGAACAAGAGTGCTTTGTGTTAGCTTGCAGGGAAACACATCTGTTTCACTTATTTTAAAAAGTTTTGTCATTTTGCAAATTGCAGGTATGTCTAAGGAGATGCTATTTGCTTTTTCTAGATATCATTCCCAATTATTATAGCTCCTTTTGGTTAGGACCATGTTACAGAATATGTAGTATTAAATATCAGGAATAGATACTTCCCGGTCAAATCATATCGCTTGTTTTTGCTCTACCCTGACAATATGAAAGTTCAGTTCCATTATTTTAATCTCTCATCTCTGAGCCTGTCAGTCTCCTTTAAATCATAGTTATTTCCAGCTAAAATTTTTCTAGTGGAAGTTCACAAAGAGATTGGTTTTGCACCCATTCATTCATTCATTCATTCACACATTTTCCCAACTCTCCCCCCCCCAATTAACTTTGTAATGTGTATCTTGGTCCAGATTGTTAATTGTGATACATAGAATGTCTAATTTTCCATTTCTTGCAGAATACCCTTCCCATCACTCATAGGAAAATGGTAAATATATTCAAAAAGTTTTCTCCTTTAGTTGATTAAGGTTAAGGTTTTATACTGCTTATCAATTTCCATTTACCTTCACACACACACACACACACACACAGGGTTCCAGTGCTCAGTACTACACAGTACGTACCAACAAAGTCAGTGAGTAATTTGGGTCACCAAGAAAAATCACTAGTGAGAGATGTCAAAGGGATCTTAACTTTATACAATTGAGAAAATGAACATATACAGCTGCTACTATAGTTGAGAAAGTAAGTACATATTCATTCTGTATACTTACAATTGAGTTGGCAAAGGGAACCAAAATTCCCAAAGAAAACAAGCCCAGAAGAGGCCCACCAACCATGCCAAATATACTGAGTGCTGCCTACAAAGATAATAACAAGTCAGATATTAGCAATCTCACATGCCAAAAATGCCCAAAAATGTAAGGATCATTAAATATATGGTAAAAAAGGAACATTTTCTTATTTGGTGTAATACTGGAACTTTTAGCTAGTGCAATAAGACAATAAAAGGAAATAAAAGATGCACAGATAAAAAAAATAAAAATGAAATAAACCTAGTGGTTAAAATGCCTCAAGGTGAGTATTTTAGCATCTGCTCCAGTAAATATTCACAACCTTGAAATCTATTCTGTCATACAGGGTCCCCATGAGTTGGAACTGGTTCTACCGCATTGGGTTTGGAAAGAATTAGGGTCGTGACTGCCAGGAGTCAATGAAAGGTGCTGCAGGAGGGAAGTGGATATGGTAATTAAAAGGCAATATGAGAAATCTTTGTGTTGATGTAGACATAATGACTATTGAGTTTATAAACTTCAATATCCTGGCTATGATATTGTACTACAGTTTCTCAAGATGTTACCATTAAAGGAAATTGCAAAAGGTATATGAGATCTCTATATGATTTTTATAGGTGTATGTGAATCTGCAATTATCATGGCAAATAGTCATATAAAATATAATGCATATGAATTATAATCATCAAATAAAACACAAGGTCCATGAATGAAACACAACATGTATGAATGATTATATAAAGCACAAAAAAAGGACATGTACAAAACACCAACATGTATGAATGATTATATATAAATCAACGAAAAATTGTAAAAAAAGGAGAAGAGTTTAATCATTACTGCCCTGTGATACACTTATGTGTGTCTTTATATACCTATAGAGAGGAGACGCTCTGGTGGTAAAGTGAGTAATGAATGAGGTTGTTAATCAAAAGATCAGCAAAGGAACGTACCATGTGCTCTGCAGGAGAAAATCAGTCTCCTCTCATAAAGGTTTACAGCCTCAGAAACCCAATGGAGAGTAACTGTATTTTAGAACACACTCAGAGAGAGTGGGTGCGAAGTCTAGAAAGAATGGTCACATCAACATGACGAAAATATTGATTCCATGCAGGCACTATTAAAATATAACCGAGCTGCCTTATTGCTGTTTCCTTTGTTTAAAGCAACTGATGCATAATTATCTCTAGTTTGCACTTTTATGGTAAGTCTCAAACATGAAAAAAAAAATATATTGATTGTGACTCAAACTTTCAGCTCTTACCTGTAACAACGCTCCCATCAGTGACGCCAAAGCAGCCATTCCAATACACAGGGCTCCATACAGCACACCTAGGTGATGGACAATGTAAATGCCAGCGCAAGAACCAGGTTCAGAGAATTAGAACTCTCAATAGAAAGAGCTAAGATGTTTTTTGATTCAAAGTAAATAATAGGACTGTCTTAAAGAATGACTCCAAGTAGCTAAGCCGTAGAAAGGTGGATGTTTCCCTACAGATCAGCAGTGTAAGGAAGTGGACAAATAAAGCCCTTCAACTATGCCCAGGATTAGTTACAACATTAAGTTATATAAGTAAAGAATCTCTGGGATTAACTGTAGGGATTTAAAAAGTAGAACTATTGTGTGCTTAATCTAATCCTCCATAAACCTTGTCTATAAAGGTAGGCTCAGATTTCTGTCTCCAGTCTATGGAAAATCAGACACATTTTAGATCTGTTCTGTACAAGAAGATGTGGACAGTGACAAATGTTAGATGACCACACTCTTGTGACTTCTAGTGTTCATTTCTCCTGGAAATAGTAATAGACACAATAAGATATGGTTTTAAATCATTTGTTGTTGTTACTGTGAGATGCCAACAAGTCGGCTCCAACGCATAGTAAAGGTAGTAGAGGGTTCTTAGCCAAGAATGATGTTTTTTTTCAGGGACTGGTCCCTCCTGATAAAATGCCCGAAGTTTATGAGACAAAAATCTCACCATGCTAGCTTTAAAAGAGTATTCTAGTTATGTTATTTTCAATACATTTTGTTTATTTCCTCTTAATCTCTATAAGCACTCTAAACCTTCTATTAAATATTAAGGGCAATCTCAAAATAAATATTGTAATCTTCCTTTTTACCTTCAGATTGCTACTGCCAAATCTCTTTACAGAATTTCTAAAACCACCACTGGTGTTCAGATTATGAGATTTCTTGCCCCTCCTTTGACTTACAATACTTTTCAGATTTTTTTCATGATGCATATATTACTTTTAAATTAGAGGAAACTTATGCAAATTTTACCTTTTTTCTTAAAGAATAGCAATCAGTATATTTTCCCAAGATCATGCCACATGATCCCCCACACTCAAAATTAAAAATATAGAAGAAATGAATGAGAAATTTACTCATTGTCAACTAAGTGCATTATTTATACTGGTGGTCTTACTTTACCTGCACAGATCAAAAGTTAATTATTCTGACTTGTGAGGAACAAAAATGAAATGGGAGGTA
>NW_006399818.1:10179325-10191731 GCF_000299155.1 Elephantulus edwardii
ACTGTATAAAACCATTATTGCAGAATGAATATAAGGATCTAAGGGGGGGTGAAAATAGAGAGGTGAAGATGGGTGGGTGGGTAAGATGTTAATCATAGGTTTGCACAATTCTATGGGTGGGTAGGGTGAAGGAAATGGGAAGGATATTTTGTGAAAAACAATGTTTTCAAACGTTGTATATAAATCAGAATAAAATTTATAAATTAAAAAAAGTTAAGTATTCTGGCTGTATAGTCTTGATGAACTCAAATTAAAGACCTTGTATTTTGCAAACAGTTCTTATACTTCTCAGAGTTAATGCAAGTAGCATTTTCAACATATTTAGCTTGATTTTTCTCCATGTGGTAGATCACTGAAAGATGATCATCATGAGTCTTTTTTTGTTTTTTTAATTCAAAGTTATTAAAAATACATCCTCTTCCATTCTCTTCTGAATCATTACAACTCAAAAACTCAAATACTGAATCTGAAATGACTCATAGCTGACCCTCTAGCTGGTTTCAGACACTTTAAATCACATAAGAAGAAATTGTCTATCTTTTTCCTGCCAAGCAGCTGATAGGTTTGAACAGCCTGACTTTGAGTTAGTAGTTGAATTCCTTATTCACCAGGCCGTCAGAGTTCCTTTTACGACTACTAAATCAAGATGATTTTATCATCCCTTCAACATAACTGGAAACCTTATTTATACTTGTTAGACGTCATCAAGTCAATTGCCACGGATGGTGACCCTACGAATGTTGCCCTATCTTGTGCCACTCTCATGATGTTGGTCAAGCTCAAGTCTACTGTGGTAGTCACTGTGATAATCCATCTTGCTGAGGGCATTACTCTCTATACTGACCTGCTACCTTTCCCAGCATGAAGTCTCTCTCCAAGGACTGGTTAATCCTCATAATATACTCAAAGTTGGTTAGATGACGTTTCATCATTCTTACTTCTAAGAAGCACTCTGGTATCCTCTCCTTCAAGACAGGTCTATTTGTTCTTTTGGCAGTCCATGGTATAGTCAATATTCCTCATCAACACCACAATTTAAAAGCATAGGTTCTTCTGTCATACTTATTCATTGTCCAACTCCCAGATGCATAGAAGCAATTGAAAATACCAAGGTTTGGATCAAGAGTGCCTCAGTTTTTAAACGGGCATTCTTGTTGTTTTGAACTTTAGAGTGGTTCTTGACATCAGGTTTCTCCAGTACAACCTGCGTTTTGATTTCTCAACTACTATTAACATGAGTGTTGACTGTGTATCCAAGTAAAATGAAATCACTGACAACTCAATCTTTTCTCCATATCTCATGATTTTTCTCATTTGTCCACTCGTGAGGATTTTTTTCCCTTGATGTTGATATATAACCCATATTGAAGGCTCTAGTCTTTGATCTACTGCAATTAGGGCTTTAAGTCTTCTTCATTTTTTTGCAAGTTAGGTTTTGCAGGTTGTTGATGATTCTTCCTCTAATTCTGATGCCATATTCCTCTTCTCACAGTGTGGTTTCTCAAATGATTTGCATTTGCACCAGCAGAGTTGATTTGGTATTAATCAGCATCATGGTCATTGCTGAACACCAGCTAGTGCCTTTTGTTTCCTACATATTGTTTCTAAACCTCAAAATAGCCCTAGAAGGTGAATATTACTGTTCACATTGTCCATATGAAGGAACAGAGGCTTAAAGGTACTATGGGTTTGTTCAAGACTATACAACCAGTAAACAGATGGAACAAGATTGGGCTTAGCATCAGTAGATTCTGCTCATTCACACAAGGGTATATTATACAACACTGAAAAACAATGAACCTATGGAACACAATGCAACAAAAATGAGTCTGGAAGCCATTATGCTGAGTTAAATACCTTAATCACAAAAGGACAGATACTGCATAAGACTGCTGTTAAAAAATAGGATGGACATGGGTGGGAGGGTAAAACAGAAAAAGAATAGAGAGATAATGAACACTGCACTGGAATAGGCAAAGGAAATTAAAGGAATGAGTGATCAGGTATTATATATAAATGACAACAATCTGGAACAAAACATACAAAATAAATTGAGGGGGAGTGGAAGGGAGGAAAAATGTTTATCAATGAGTGAATGGAAACCCAACATTTTTGTAAATTTTCACTAAAATCACAATTATAAAACCAAAACAAAACAAATTTTAAAAACTTTTTTTCAAAGATTTTGCTTATTTCCTAGAACATCCTATCAACAATCTTTATATAAGCCAGTTTATATACTCTTGAAACTGCATCATTCTAAAGCTATGATCCACGGTTAACCCGCATACAAAATAAAATGATAAATTACCATCTAAATTTAGAAAGCATTGAAGAATATAAATCAGGTGTTTATTTCAAGTCAAAGTCACAGCAATGATAACAGAATTAGGGCTCAAAACAGAATGTTTATTATTTCTTTGATAGTCTGTTAATGATCTTGTGCTGAGGGCAAAGTGCTATTTTTCAGAAATCAATTTTAAAAAATAAATTCATCAGTAATTCATGGGAAGGTCACTCACTGATAAGACACTATAATTAATTGTATCAATCCAGTCTAATTTATGTAATAAAGCAAAAGATATATGAATGAAAATACAATATGACTTGCAAATTGTCACTCAAAAAAAAGAAAAACGTTAAAAAATAGAAAGTAGAAAAATACCTCCCCTATGCCCCACACATTTATATCTAAGATGTTAAAATGGAGAACAAAGCATACATGTGAGATTTCCTGTGCCAGATATTATATTTGGGAAATCTGGACACTAGGGCCCTCAAATTGTTCCTTTTAATTAACATTTAACATGCAACAAGGTTTACAGACTAAGAATAGAAGCTTAGCATTTCCTGCACAATATTTATATTATCTCCAGGATACTCAGTGAAAGTGAGAAAATACACAAGAGTGAGCGGTCAAAACCCATAACACTGTGTATCTTTATCTTCAGGCACGTGGAGCACGTGCACAAAATACACAGTACCCCCTTAGATAACCCTGGGAAAGTGTGGCTCTTGCTTTCAAACTAAGTATATTTCTCAGCACCATGAGCTAAATTTGAAAAGGAAGAAAAGGCTAATTGGTTTTCCCTTGAGGTCAAGAATTTTAACATAAATCTGAGACAGGGAAAAGGTAGGAAGGAAAGGCAAGTGGAAATATTGTTCCTCAGCAACTCACTGTCTGAAGTATCTCCCAAATATTGATTGCAAATATAGTCCTGTTTGTATTATCATAGGCATGCATACATTTAGAAGTTCCTAGTCAATATCATCAGTGTAAAAGAATTCACCAAACCTCTGAAAACTCATCAGATTTAATATGCAATTGTGGAAATAGAAACCTACTTGTGCCTTGGGAAATCCACGACAGAGATTTTTCTGAGAGAGATCTGAAGCGAGGTTTGATCAGATCTTCCACAGTGACTGCTGCTAAGGCATTAATACTGGAGGACACTGTGCTGGAAGGAAAAACAAAGCTAGTTAGTTATAATACCTTTATTTTAAGAACAATCAAAGAAGGGCTTTACCATGAGACCAGAAGAAATGGATGGTGCCCAGCTACCATCTCATATCAAAATGCTGAACATTTTTATCACTTTTATCTATAGGTGAATGCTAATGGTAAAACAAAAAGGAAAAGCATGAAAAAGAAGTTCAAACTTATATAGAAACCAGACTTATTGGATCCATTGAGACTGAAGGAAATGTTAACTCTGTTGCCTGGAAATAATCTTTCAACTTTCAACCAAAATTATTTCCCTCTGGAGCTGGCAACTTGAATTTGAACTTCTATCTGCGTAATTAGTACTGAGGAGCAAAGATGGTAGTTTGAAGGCTAAGGTGTGCTGATTCAGGCCATGGTCTTTTCAATCACTTTCTATGCGTCTGAGAACTGGACAATGAGTAAGGATGGCAGAAGAATTGATGTCTGTGAGCTGTGGTGTTGGAGAAGAGTACTGAACATCTTATGGACTTCCAAAAAAACAAATAGATATTTGTTTGAAGGCAAGGATGGTAAAGCTTCTTCTCACATACTTTGGGAATGTTGCTAGGAGAGGCTACTCCTTGGAATGGGACATTAAGCTTGAGAAGATGAGGAGCCAGTGAAAGAGAAGAAGACTCAAAGAAATGGACTGATAGAGTGACTACCGAAATGGGTTCAAATGTGTCAAAAAGTATGAGGGTGGCACAGGATAGGACAGGGTTCAGTTCTGTTGTTCATAGAGTCGTTATGGATAGTATTCGATTCTATGGCACTCAACAACAATCTGCCTAATTGATGAGAAAATACATTCGTTATTCATTACAATCACCATTTGAGGTGTTTCTGTTATAACAGCACTAAGAGCCTATACTAAGGTAATATAAAATGAAAAGAAAATTAAAAAGGGACGTTTCCATTAACAAAACCATTAGAGTTCATACCTTAGTGTTCCACTGTAAGCACAGGCCACAAAAAGCCCAGGAATTCCCGGATAATCTTGCAGAATGTCCAGGACCATATAAGGCATGAGCTGAAAAGATTTCAAAATTTACTTCCAAGGACTATGTTGTTATTGAGTACAATTAATTGATACCTACATTAAATATCCTTCAAAAACTAAAGGGAGAAAATTCAACTCTAACTGGCAACATTTTCAAGAAACTTTCAAGTATTTAAAGAAATACTATAGTGGTTAAGGGTACAAGCTTGGGATTCAGAAAAATTCTGCTTCTTTATTTCTCTCAGCATCAATTTGTCATCTGTAAAATGTTGTAGTTATTATGTGCCTTCAAGTCAACGGGGACTCATAGTGACCCTAGGCACAATAGCTCTCAACCCTGATATTGACTCTAAATGTAAAATGGGCACATCAATATTAATAAAACCATGGAATAGCTCTAAAGGTGATTGTTGTTAGGTGCCGTCAAGTTGAGGATAACTCATAGAAACTCTATGAACAGCGGATCTGCACCCCATCCTATTCTGTGCTCTCTTCACACTTCGTGACACACTAGAGCCCATTGCAGCAGTCACCATGTCAGTCCACCTGGTTGAGGGTCTTCCTCTCCTTTGCTGACCCTTCACCCTCCCCAGCATCATGTCCTTCTCCAAGGACTAGACCTTCCTAGCAACATGCCGAAAGTATGTGAGGCAATGCCTCACATGATTGCCTCCAAAGAGCAGTCTGGCCGCACTAAGGGGTGTGGGGGGGGGTGGTGTGTGGGTGTGTGTTTATTTGTTTGTTTGTTCTTTTGGCAGTTCATGGGATGTTCCCTACAAGCCGGTTTTGTGGCTTAGTGGTCAAGAGTTGTGCTGCCAACCCAAAGGCACACTGGTAGAATCTACCAGCTGCTCCACAGGAGAAAGATGAGCAGTCTCCTCCCGTGCAGTTAACTGCCTCTGAAAACCCATTGGATGGTCAGCTATGAGTCAGTTCCAACTGCACAGTACATAACAAGAAACAACATACGTGATATAATAATAAATGCTCGATGAAAGGTAGCTGTTATAATTTCTGTCATAATGAGTCATCTCAAGGGGTATTTTACCCACTTCTGTGATTAATTAAGGAGCCATGGTGGGAAGTCAAGTGTTGAATTGCCAATTAAAAGGTCAATGGTCCAAATTCCACATTTACTCTGAGAGAGAAAGAGGAGACAGTCTGCTCTTAGCAAGATTTACAATCTTAAAAACGCAGTGCAGAGCAAACCTGAATTAGAATCGACTAGATGGCAATGGGGTAGATTGGGTTGGTGCAAATTTCCCACAATATCTTAGACGTTCAAACAGAATTAAGATAGCAATCACTTCTTTTAACGTTTACTTGCTGTCTCCAGGCCATCTTTGTGAACTGTCAGGACTCAAGACTGAAGACGTAATTACACTGGCCTGTTGTGTGAGGCATAGTGATGAGTAGACAGCAACTACCAGAAATCCCTGAAACTGATAAACTTGCAAAATGTCTAATACCAACTCACTTTGTTATTGTTTTTAGAAGAACAAATATTAAGTGAAGGACTGACAAATATATGACTTCAGGACTAAATTATATCTACCAATGTTTCTGCAAAATTAATCTTTTACCCAAGAGTCTCAAACAGACAATTCTTCATAAACGGAAGCATTCTAGATGGTTTCCTCACAGTGCACAGTGGATCAGCACAGCCTGTCTTAGTTCCTTCAGCCTCTTTGATTTCACTTAACAATACGGTACATAGAAGAACATCCCCACTCTCATGGGAATCTGTGTTGAGTTGTAGGAAGGGTGCCTTCCCCAAAACTTACTAATCCCTTATCCTCAGAAAAAGAGAACATTGCATTTCCCAAAATTCTCCATTATGCCTTAAGAGTTCAAGCAGGAATAACACATTAGGAAGGTTTCTACATATATGTCATAGTAAAGTTTCCACCATAATGAGATCCAAAATCCTTTACTATGCTGCATTGAAAAACAAGGAACTTAGGCAATATTATTCAAAATGGGTGACCTTGGAAGACATGCTGAGTGAAATATCTCAGTCACAAAAAGACAAATACTGCACAGTGCCACTGTTGTAGAACGGGACTGACATAAGGTTTGGAATAAGACTGAGAAAAACTGGATAAATTACGTATACTGCATTGAAACAGGTGAGGGAGAGAACAGTTTAAAAGCTATATATGATTGGGTATTATGGTTAGGACAAGAGTCCAGAATGAAGGCTGCATAGTGGAGTGTATTCAGGGTGGGGGGATTGAACACCAATGAAGGAATTTTACTTTTTAAGGAGAGGAGTGAACTGCGAGGGGGCGTTGGCAGGGAGAAAAGTGCAATAATGAATGAATGGAAATCCAAAATCTCTGTAAATGTTCATTAAAATAAAATAAAATAAATCTCTACTAAGCCTGTACTTTCTCAATCATCTTCAGTATCATAGTTCATACAGTGACTGGCTCTCCAATAAATAGTTGGTATCAATGAGTTAAGACTAACTGGGAGGGAAATGACGAGACATTCTTCATGTTTGCTCCCTGAGTGCTCCATCAAAGGGTTGTTAAGCTGTTGGGATATGCCGTCAAGCTCACAGCTGACCACTCATCTGGTTTTTAGAGGTCTTAACTTGCACAGCAGAAGACTGCCCATCTTTATCCCATGAAGCAGCTGGTGGGTTCAAAGTTGGTTCAGTTCCCAGCAATGTACCACATGCACAGTCACTACTCATCTGTCAGCACAGGCTCGCCTTTTACCATGATGTTGAGTGGTGCCGGTGGAGCTAAATCCACTTCCAAAACATTCAACATCATGGTAATGTCAGCCAATGAAAACTCTCTGGATCACAATGGTCTAATTCACAGGAACCAGCAGCATTTGGTTCCGTTGTGCACGGTGCACTATGAATCAGCACCAACCCCACAGCAGCTAACAACAACATGGCACAGAGTCTTGGAGTGAAGATTCTGACAACAGCCTGCTTGAGTTTGAATCCTCAGTCCAAACTTACTAGCTGATTACTGGTTACTCCAACTACTTAACCTCCCATCTTCTCTCCCTTAACTCTGACAAGGGGATATTCATAGTACCTACCTCAAAGGAAGGAGTATGATTGCCTAGTGGGTAAAGAGTAGTACTGCCAACTCAAAGGCAGGCAGCTCAAATCCACCAGCTGTTCCACAGGTGGAAGATGTGCAACAGTACCATTTACAGCCTCTGAAAACCCACTAGAGGAAGAGCTAAGAGTTGGTCCAACTTAACAGCACCTAAAAACAACCACCTCAAAAGACATCTTGAAGATTAAAATGTGACATTTACATACCACCTGACACATAGTATTTATTGAGTGTTAGCACTTCTTCATATGTATTTTATATGTGGTTGAGGTTAAATTAGAAAACCATTCTGAAACTATTTCCTCTTCTATAAAACGAGAAAGGCAGGGTTGTGAGATAAAGCGTGCAGAAATCTTGGCAAGAACCATATTGTTTGGTGCTCAATAAATGTTTGCGTACTAAATCCCTATCTGGGTCATTTAAAAACTGCTGGGAAGATAATAACAGCTATAGCTCTAGAGCTAAATGCTCTGGTGTTTCCTGGTTTGTCTGTGATTTGTTTTTCTTTTTACTGTATCTACACGCACACCCAGCCTTGGGATACGTCTTTGGAAGAACACTTGGCTTGACTTTTTCTAGGTATTTTCATAGTTTAATTTCTCTTTTTGTGACAGCGGGGAATTCTTCATCTTTGCCAGTCCCGGCCGACTGCCACAAAGTTGATTCCGACTCACAATGGTCATTGAGTTCTCTTGTCTCCCTACAGTAGTTCTGAAAGCAGACTACAAAGACTTCCCTTTCCAGTGCTGAAGGAGCTGGAATCCACAGCCTTGAGGTTTATGTTGTTGCTCAACCAATTTAGAGCCGATTCCATCAATGCGGGTCCTAAGAAGGGCAGCAGGTTTTCAGGCACTGTAAATTGCATGGGAAGAGAATGCTCACCTTTCTCCCATGGAAAGCTGCTGGGGGGTTTGAACCCAGTTCCTTTGGTTAATAATTGAATGTAAACTGCACCACACAGGGACCTCTTTCTTCCTATTAACATATATTGTTGCTGTTGTGTACTGTCAAGTCAGAACTGACCCATAGCTGACCCTCTCGCAAGTTTTCAAGAGGCAGTTAATCACATGGGAGGAGATTGTCCATCCTTCTTCCATGGAGCGGCTGGTGGCCTCGAAATGCAGGTTTTGGGGATGGCAGCACAGCTTCTTGCCACTAGGCCACCAGAGCTCCCTCATATCCATTAAAATAAATACATTTTTGCCACAGATATTAAAGATTATTCCATTGTACCATTTTCTATTTTCCCTGTCTTCTCAACCAAAATGAGAAGACTTCTTCTTAAACGTCCTGAAAGGATGTGTAAGAGAGACATGGTACTGAACCTGGTCTGGTGCAGACACTTTCTTGTCTGTCCAAGGATCACAGTCACGATACCTGGAATACAGGGAGAGCCCACAAAACACGGAGCAGACGAGGATTGCCCACAGCCCCACAAGGTTGATGTAGAGGGACCTACAGAGGTGAACAAAGGAAAAACTGGAGGTATTATTCCTACTCCAAAGACTAGGAAATTGTAGCATCAGGAGAAATGACCTTCATGATTAAACTTCTACATTAAAATACGCCTGCTATATACTACATGGAGCTCTGGTGGTTTAGTGATAAGAAATTGTGCTGCTAACAAAGGAATGTGGTTCAAATCCACCAGTTGCTCTGTAGGAGAAAGATGGGCAATCTCCTCCCCTGCAATTCATGGTCTCTGAAAACAAGCTGGAGGCTCAGCTATGGGTCAATTCCAACTTGATGGTACACAACAAAAGCAAATATACTACCTACTTCTACATACACTGAATAAATGCTTACTGTCTGTTGTTGTTAGGTGCCTTTGAGTCGAGTATCATCTATAGTGGTCCTGTGAACAACAGATCTGAACCCTGTCCTATCCTGTGCCTTCCTAACACATTAGAGCCCATAGTGGTAGTTATTATGTCAATCTACTCAGTCTTCCTCTCCTTCACCGATGCTCTGCCTTTTATACTTTGAGTACATTGCTAGGAGGGGCTATTCCATGGAGAGGGACATGTTACTTGAAAAGGCAGAGATACCGTCATTTAGCGGTCAAAAGTATATATATTCTATTCTAGTTTAACTTCCTAGTGATGATGCATTTGGAAATATTTGGAATAGATGGAGTTTTCCACTGAACAAGTGAATCTTCCTGGTAAAGGTGTGAGGATGTTATTGCTAGCTTCGTAACTATGCCTAGTAGGAATATTCCAGAACCTGTCATGAAGTAAGAATTTTTGCAATTGACAGAGCAGCGACTATTAGTCATTTTCATTTCAAAAGTAACAGGATGATACACTTCTAAGTGTGGTTGGAATCTATGTAACAACTCCCCAAACTAGCAGAGTTTCTAAGTCCACTCATTAAATGTGAAAAAGCAAACACGTATTCCTTAGACAGGAACCTTCTAGATACTCAGTGTTACCTCACACAGGAGGTGCTTTAGGCTCAAGTCGTCAGCCCTCACTCATAGCAAACCTGTGTACAACGCAACAAAACCCTGCCTCATCCTGTGACATTCTCCCAATGTCTGCATAAAAGGTGACGTAATGACACCAGAATCAGACCTATGTGTACATCCGGGCTTCACAACATAGAACCTTCAAAAACTCAAAGCCCTTGCCGTAGGGTTGGAACCGACTCATAGCTGACATTCTAGTGGGTTTGCAGAGGTGTTAAATCGAAGAGGGGACACTGCCCATATTTCCCCCTCTGAACAGGTGTAACCTTAGCAAGTAATTTGGCTTAGATTCTTAGTTTCTTTGTTTCGATCTGGAGATGACAATGCCTACCCCACAGTTATACGATGAAATGAAATTGTCTAGCTCAGACAGCACAATGCTTGGTGTGCAATGTTCACTGCCATTGGCTTTGTCTGTGACCCAAGGCAAATCCCTGCACGTAAAACAGGATGCTGGCTGGTCCTCACCATCCCTGAGATCAGTTGGGATCTACGGGACCATTGTGAACCATAGTGTTCTCACTGGCACAAAACAGACACACGTTATCAGCTATGATGACTGTTGTTGGTGTTAGAGCATTGAATGCTAGGTCTTTAGCGATGAGGTTTACAGTGAACACTCGGGAGATTACACTTCCACCTCCGGTGGTGCTGTCATGGACAGTCTGATGAGACACCCTAAACTGAAGATAGGCATTCCCCAAAATATGCCCTGCTCCCTGTCCCCTACCCCCCCAAGACAGGGGGCAACACAGTATAAAGCCCTCTGGTCTCAATGTGGAACAAATAAAAAAGTTATTCTAGCTTCTGTGTTCCCCAAAGGGCTCAGTTAAGGCCTTTAGGCCTTTGTTGCAACTGAATTACAGCCCAATCCTTCCTACTTTCCACAGGAACCTTGATTCCCTAATATTATTCCCTTACACATGAATTTTTCAGAAGGGAGCTCTGGTGGCTTAGTGGTAAGGAGCTGTGCTGCCAACCCAAAGGCACAAGGTTCAAATCTACCAACTGTTCCATGAGAGAAATATGAGCAATCTCCTGGAGTGTGATTTACAGCCTCTGAAAACCCACTGGAGGACAAGAAATGTGTCAGTTCCAACCTGGTGGTACATAACAATAACTATAGCTACAATAAGAAACATTGATTCCCTAATAAACTCAACTCTCTAGCCTCCCTCCCAGAGCCTGCTTCCTAGAGAAGCTATCTGCTACAGTTGCCATGGTTACCTATACACACAAATACACAATAGGCATTTCTTTTATATTTACCTTAAAAACTGTCACATATTTTTAACTATCTGATTCAGAGCATAGAGCACCACATTACTGTCCTCACAGCTCCTGTGACTAAACCTCTCTTTTTAAATTTCATTATATAAATTACTTAAACTTGACCTGTACTTGACTGATAAATGTGTTTCCATAAAAGTAACCAACGATTAGTGCAGGTTCACACACAGTACTGTGACTTACATTTTTGCCTGGAATCTGCTCTTACAGGAAATGTATCTCTGCACCTGGGACTGGTTGACGCCATAGATGCTGGTCCATGTGAAGGTTCCTCCTATAACAATTGTCCAGAATGTGTGTCTTTGCAATGGGTTTGGATCAAAACTAAAGGAAAACAAAAGGAAAATAAAATCTGAACTGTCAGCAGACTACTATAGAAAATCTTCCCAGAATTTTTTTTTACATTTTTATAAGCAAGCAATGTATACATATATACATAGACACACACATATCAATTTATTAATCCGTATGAAACAAAGTCATTGCCATCCAGTCAGAACCACCTCTTAGCTAACCACTACAACAGGTTTCTGGGCCGCAAATGGCCTGGGAAGAGACTGTGCATCTTTCACTCATGAGGCTGCTGGTGGATTTGAACTGCTGGAGAAGCAAGGTATTTGGGTTAGCAGCACAACTCCCTGCAGACTAGGCAACCAGAGCTCTTCAGTTAATAGAAAGGTGGTTGTTGTGGTTTTTAACTAAGTACCATAGATTCAGATCCACAGCTGACCCTCCAGTGGGTTTTCAGACACAGTTAATTGCATAGGAGGAGAATGTCCATCCTTTTACCACAGAGCACCTGGTGGATTCGATCCACATGCCTTCAGAATTGTTGGGCAGTTTCTTACCACCAGGCCACCAGAGCTCCTTAGAGGTAGACATGTTTCCACAATGTATTTGTTGAAATAAAAACTGATGTTTTGAGATATTTGGGGATTCTATGTGCAACAGTGTCTCTCTGGAGACTAAGGTGCGCCCGATACAGGCCATGGTCTTTGCAATCGCTTGTTATGCATCAGAGAGTTGGACAATGACTAGGGAGGACAGAAGGATAGTGGATGCTTTTGAGCTGTGGT
>NW_006399818.1:10192006-10209544 GCF_000299155.1 Elephantulus edwardii
GGTTGGCGCAGGATAGAGCAGGGTTTAGGGCTGTTGTGCATAGGGTCGCTATGAGTTGCAAACGACTCGACGGCACATAACAACAACAACAATGTGTAATTGGTGGAGCCCTGGTGGTGTAATGCAGAATATATTGAGCTACTAACTGACAGAGTGACAGTTCAAATCCATCAGGCATCTTAAGGGTGAAAGACGGTCAGTCTCCTCCCATGAAGATTAACAGCCTTGGAAATCCAAGAGGCTCACGCTGAGATGGCACTTACTCAGTGGCAGTGAGTCCAGTGTGACTCGGGGGCAAATGTTTGCATAAATTCTTTTCTCAGGACCTTAAGAAATTATATAAACACGTGTACTGTGTCATAATACAAAGAGAATAAAGCTGGGTGAAAACGAGATGCAGATAGACATGGAGTAACGAGGCTCCTAAGGACGTGACAAGAAATCTGGTATTGAGAACACAAAACTGAAGAATTCCTAACTCAGTCCCATAAGGACAAATACTGTACAAGACCATTATTGTAGAAATAGAAAGATAACTAAACTAGTAAAATGTGTATGAGGATCGAAGGGGGTGGGGGAGAAGGTGAGAGCAGAGGGGTGAGGATGGGCGGGGTCAGGGTGTGTTAGTCACAGGGTCACACAATTTAACGGGTGGAGGAAAGTGTGGGTAAAGGAAGTGGGAAAGATCCAGTGTGAAAAATAATGCATATAAATTTGCAAGTAAACCTTTAAAAAAAAAGGAAAATTTTCTTTAAAAACAAAACTAAAAAAAAATCCACTCCAGAGCTGATTTAAGCAGAAGGCATACTCTTGAAAAGTATCAAATATAATAAGGCCTTTCATAATGACTAACTTGTTTATAACTTTCAAAGTAACATTCCTAAAAGTGTCCGCTCTTTTACTTTTTTAGGGCATCTGGTTGGCGTATAAAACTACGAGTTCATTGCAGTAGCATCTACTATCTTTGTGCAAAATGACCATCATCTTACAGAAAATGCATGTTGCCGACAAGTAATTGACTCCACACTCCCTCACAGCCCGCCCACTGGCAGGAAATTCAAGAGGAATCAGGGTTCCCTATGAGTGACCATCATTGTTTCTGCCCCCAGCATTCATTTTTCCTTTTTCTCCTAAGAGGAGACCTGGATTGCCTTTTCTCTATTAAATGGTACGAAAAGGCTGCCAATCAAATGACCTGCTCTGTCCTGGCCAAAGGGTGGAGAGAAAGCTAGTCAGTTGGGTTTGCTCTTTTCCTTGTAATTGGCATCTTCAGGTAAAAGAAAATAAAATGTTCTTTCTTCAAAACAGCTCAAGCTAATTCACTGACAAGCACCACTTAAAGGAACACATTGACCCCATGCAATTTTGGAAAAAAGCCTATTATAGAAAACTAGATGTTGTTAGGGGTCTTCAAGTGGGGTCTAACTCACAGTGATGCTATCCAACAGAAGGGAGCCCTGCTCAGCCTTGTGCCGTCCTCAGGAGCTCTGCTGTGCTGAAGCCCACTGCTGTGGCTACTGCACTCCTGACAGTTCTAGAATGGTTCGATCTGTATGCTGAACAAATTAACCAGGAAGCTCGACTATCATGAAGAGGAGTGTGGCATCCAGATTGAAAGAAGACTCATCTATGCCACATGACACAAACTTTGCTGCAAAAAGTGAAGAGGATTTGCGGCACTTGCTGCAGAAGATTAAAGACTGCAGCCTTTGATATGGGTTACAACTCAATATCAAGGAA
This sequence comes from Elephantulus edwardii, assembly GCF_000299155.1. Classification (NCBI taxonomy): domain Eukaryota; kingdom Metazoa; phylum Chordata; class Mammalia; order Macroscelidea; family Macroscelididae; genus Elephantulus; species Elephantulus edwardii. The sequence continues at coordinate 10,193,747 of NW_006399818.1, forward strand.
ACAAAACTCTTCCAGAAAACAGTGGCCTTTTTTCACAAAGTTGAAATCCTGAGTTAAGTGCCCATCCTGAAATGGTATAAAGATGCACATGTTGCAAAGGGGACAAGTGTCATCCTGAGCAACTGAAAAAGTTTGCAGAGTGGCTCAAAAATGCTGAAGAGGAATTTTGTTCTGAAGCTGAAGTCAAGTCATGGGAATCAAACCTGAAAGTGAGGTCTTTGGGAAAATATATGTGGGAAGAAGATGGGTGAATTTTTTTCCAATTCTATATTCAGTTAATAATTTCCAGGCAAGCCAAGTATTATCCAGAAGGGTTTACAACTCCATTTAGAGTTAGGAGTAATGGATCCTGGCATGGCCAACAGTGGAAGAATGGGGAAGAAACTGGATAACTGGTAGCAATCCAGATAGCTTTTGACACTGTACAACCTCACGTATGGTCATCCAAGTATAACTGTTGTGCTATTTATGTTTAACTGTGAAACTTTCTGCTTGCCTGCACTCTTGAAATAGAATAAAATTTTATGAGCCTCCTTTGTTTATGGGGGGAAGGGGAAGAAAACAAAACTCCTCATCTTTGGACCAATAGGCAACATCATGATAAATGGAATAAAGACTGAAATGGTCGGTGATTTCATTTTACTTAGATCCACAGCCAACACCCATGGTAGCAGCAATCAAGAAATTAAAAAAATGTGCTGCATTGGGGAAATGTGCTGCCAGGTATCTCTCCAAAATACTGAAGAGCAAGGATGTCAGCTCAAAGACTAAGGTGAGCCTGATCCAAACCATGGTATTTTTCAATTGCTTTCTATGCATCTGATCGTTGGACAATGAATAAAGAGGAGAGAAAAAGAATCAATGCCTTTGAGCTGTGGTGTTGGAGAAGAGGAATGGATGTCCCATGGACTACCCAAAGAACAAACAAATCTATCTTGATGGTAATACAATCAGGGTACTCCTTAGAGGTAAGAATGGTGAAACTTTGTCTCACATATTTTGGGCAGATTTTCAGCAGGGGCTTGTACATGGAGATAGACACCATGCTGAGAAAGGGGGAAAGAGTAAGACCCTCAATAAGACGGACTGACATAGTCACTGCCACAGTGGGCATGAGTATGACAGAGGCCATGAGGATGGAACAGACTAGGACAAGGTTGAGATCTGTAGTTCATAAGGTCACTATGAGCTGTAGTCGACTTGATGGCACCTAATGTTGACAGTGAACAGTTTCATGAGTTTTTCACCACATTTGAAAAATACATGAAACTGATAACTACAGATTAGCAAATACTCCATAGAAGCAGTGCTTCTCTTGTTTCTTGAATAACATCCCCATGACTCCCTGCCACCAAATTCAAGACTTTAATATCTGAAAAATAGAAGCATTCTTTTAATCCAAGCCCTTTCCCTAAAGGAAGCAATATCTTAATTACTTTGCATCTCTGGAACATTTTAATCCCTTCAAGAATCGAATGTTGTTGTCTTTCATTTTCAAATTAAGGATCTGTACCATATCCTTAGTGGTATGTTTGTTTAATGCAAACTTAGTATTTCAATAAAGGGATTGTTTTGGAAGAGCAAGGTGAGTTAAGGAATCAAAATGTAAGCGACTTACTTCCAGAAATTTAGCCTTCCACCATCATAGGAATCTTTTAGAATGGCATTCATTCCTCCTTGCACAATTGAAGCCCGTATAATCACGGATGCAAACCCAGCGACCATGATCCCAACTTGAAACACATCCGTCCAAATGACTGCTTTAAGGCCACCCTTTGAGAAGAAAGCATAGCAGGATTAAGGCTTCTGTCAAATATGATTGCGTATCTACAAGTATCTACACTGGACAAAAAGCAAAAGGAAAACCTGGCTCTTCATGAGAGTGCACAGGGGTGTTCAAGAGAACTTTCAAACATAAGCAGAGGCAAAGAGGAAAGTTCTCCCAGCAGAGGACACAATACAGGCAAATGCATTGCTGTTAGTTGGCTCTGACCCAAAGCAATCCTATGTACAACAGAAAGGAATCCTTTCTGACCCTCGGGCTTACTCTAGGGGTCACCGTATCAGTCTGTCTCACTGAAGGTCTTCTCTTTTGCTGAGGCTCTACTTCTCGTAGCATGGCATCTTTCTCCAGGGACTGTCCCTTCCTGATAAACTGTCAAAAGCATGTAAGATGAAATCCTGCTATCTTTGCTTTTGATGAACACTCTAGCTGCACTTTTTCTAAAACAGACTTGTTTCTTCTTCGGAAGTTCACAATATAGTCAATACTCATCATGTGGTGGTGGTGTTGTCACGTACCATTGAGTCTGAGCTCGTGGATGACACTCCAGTGGGTATTTAGAGGCAGTAAGTCACACAGTTGCTGTGAAGCTGAACACTGTGACACTGATGTGTCAAATGTGTTAATGGTTACCCATGGTGGACAGTGTTTGGTGGAGTTTCCCGATTAAAACAAGCTTGGAAGCAGGAGTGGCATCCACTTCTGTAATAGCTTGCCTCTGGAAACCCTATGAACCTGGAGAAAGGATGAAAGTCACACAAAGGTTGGGGACTTTCGTTCATAGGGTCACTATGGGTCGCCTATGGCTCGACGGCAATTAACAACAGCATCATCACACAGATCAGTTGAGAGCTCAGTTGACCTAGTGGACAGAAAGTGATGCTACCAAGCCAAAGGTGAGTGACTTTAATCTGCGGCCCTCAGGCCTACTTTTAACTGTTTTTTGGTCAAACATTCTTCTAAGTCGTATAGCCCTGATCTGTCCACTTGCTTTACAGAGGTAACTTGTGGGTGCTGTGAAGGTAAACACTGTGACATTGATGTGTCAAATGTGATAATGTTTATCCATGGTGGATGGTGTTTGGTGGAGCCTCCTGATTAAAACAAGCTTGGAAGCAGGAGTGGCATCCACTTCTGTAATAGCTTGCCTCTGGAAACCTATGAACCTGGAGAAAGGATGAAAATTATACAGGTGTTTAGGTCTTTTGTTCATAGGGTCACTATGAGTCGCCTACAACTCGATAGCACTTAACAACAACAACAACAACAACAACATATCACAAAGAAGGAGACTGATTGTTCGTCTTTCTCTTACAGAGCAGCTGGTGGATTCGAACAATGTGCATCTAGGTTGGTAGTGGAACTGATACACATGGACACATATGTAATGCAGAGTGGAGTGGAGTGTTGTGGGGTGATCCAGTGGGCCAAGCCCACTGCCGTAGTCACTATATTAACACGTCTCATTAATAGGCTTCTTTCTTCTCTTTGATCAATGTTCTACTGGATGTCTTTTTCCAAAGAGTGGAGCCTCCTGAAAACATGCCCAAAATGTGTGGGTTGCTTCACTGTCTTTGCATTTAAGGAACACCTAGTTGCACTTCTCCCAAGATGTATTTGTTTGTTCTTTGAGCAGTCTGCAGCATATTCAATATTTTTCACTAATATCACTATTCAAATGCATCAATTCTTCAGTCTTTTTTATTCATTCACTGCTCAATTTTCACAAGCATATAAAGCGATAGAAAACACTGTGGTTTGTGTCCGTCACACCTTGGTCTTTAAACTGACATGTAGTATAGATTATACACTTAACAGCCACTCCTGTTTATAGGCCACAGGAAGTCATTACAAATCTCTAAGATGAAGAACAAGATGAATCCAGCTACACTAACTTGGCAAGAGTGTTGGAGTGAATTGGAAGGAGACCCAATTGTGTGTAATTGCAATGGTTCGGCTGATTTTTTAAAAATCAGGTGTAATCAGCATCCTAAGGATCATTTTTAGAGGGGACCGAATACTTCTTACTAAAAAAATGACACTGGGGAGGTTAGGATTAGGAGAATGGGCATGAGCAAACCAGTCTGCAGTACCAAGAGTCGGGAATTTTTAACTGTGCAAAGCAAGTGGGTACCTGAGAGTTCGGGGCAAAACCCAAAACCATAAGGATAATAAGAGATAAAGTGGGACTAAATTAGAAGCCCTAGCTTATGACATAACTTGTTGTTTTTGTTGATTGCCATCGATTCAAGCACAACTCATAGCGACCCTCTCAACAAAAGGCCTGAAGCCTCTCTATAACTATTGTCATTTCTCCAGGTTCATAGAGTTTCCAGAGGCATGTGGTTTAGGAAGTGGATGCCACTCTTGCTTCCAAACCTATCTTAAACTGGGTAAATAAAAACCTATGTAAAAAAGCAGAGCAAAAGAACAAGAACCTGTTCAAGAATGTTCTTAGCAGTCTTTACTTATAACAGCTTAAAACTGAGGATAAGTCAAATGTCCCAACACAAGAATGACTAGATGTATATAAAGAAATGCTATTAGAATTTTAAAAAAATAATAAAAGAACTATTTATACATGCAGTAACATAGCTCAATCTTAAAAACAGTTTGCTGGGTAAAAAGGAAAAAAAAAGACCTACAGACAGGAAAAAAGCATCTAGCAATGACACTTCAGACAAGGGTCCCATAATGAAAGTTTACAGAATAGTATAGAGCAAATGCATTAATGGCTGGTTACCCAATGCAGACAGAGAGTGGGATGAAGCTCCCTAATTAAAACAAGCTTGGAAGCAGGAGTGGCATCCACTTCCGTAATAGCTTGCCTCCGGAAACCCTATGAACCTGGAGACAGGATGAAAGACACCCAAGCGTTGAGGCCTCTCCTTCATAGGGTCACTATGAGTCTCCTGCAACTCGATGGCACTTAACAACAACAACAACACAGAGTTTCTGCAAGAAAAAGACTGATAACCCAATAACAAAATAAGCAAGACATAAAAAGATTCTTCACAAAGGAAGACATTCAGATAGCCAGCAGACACATGAAGAAATGTTCAAAATCATTGGCTATCAGAGAAATGCGAGTCAAAACAGCAATGAGATACTATCTCACTCCCGTTATTGCTATCTCACTCCCGTTAGCAGTAGCAAAGTTTAACAACGCAGCAAACAATAATTGTTGGACAAGATCCAGAGAAATCAGAACTCTCATACCCTGCTTGTGGGATTGTAAAATGGTACAACCACTCTGGGAGGCAGATGGGCATTTTCTCAAAAAGCTGAACATAGAAATCTCCTACAATCTATGATCCAGCTATTCCACTGCTAGAAGTATACCCCAAAGAAATTAGTACTGAGACACAAAGATATGTACACCTATGTTCATAGTAGTGTTGTTCACTACAGCAAGAAAATGCAAAGGGCACAAATGCCCACCAACAAAATGAAAAGATTGAGAAATTGGGGTACATTCACACACTGTGATACTATGCAGCACTAAGGAACAACAATTTCATAAGATATTATAAAACATTAGGGAGTTTAAATAGCATTTTGGTGAGTGAAATAATTTAGTTTCATATGGACAGATTCTGCATAAGACCTTCACCGTGAAACTAGAAGGATAACTGAACAAGATGTGTATAAACGTTCAAAAAGGCAAGAGGGAAGGAGAAGGGGGAGAGAAGAAGGAGAAGAGGTGAAGTCACTAGGATAGGAGACGTTAGTGCATAGATGAGAGGATGAAGGAATAGGAAAGATTCAATGAGACTTGAAAAAATGGGGTAAGAATAGGCATTGCTGTTGTTATGTACCATAGAGTTGGAACCAACCCATAGCTAACCCCCAGTGGGTTTTCAGAGGCAGTTAATTGCACGGGAGAAGGAGATTGCCCATCCTTCTCCCGTGAAGAAGCTTGTGGCCTCAAACAGTGGGCCTTTGGGATTGCAGCACAGCTTCTTACGACTAGACCACCAGAGCTCCAATAATAGGCATGGATTAATAGTAATTACTAATATAAATACAATGTATATCAATCACTTGTTATGCATCAGAGAGTTGGACAATGACCAAGGAGGATAGAAGAAGAATTGATGCCTTTGAGCTGTGGTGCTGGAGACGAGTATTGAGAATACCATGGACTGCTAGGAAAACAAACAGATTTGTCCTGGAAAGGGTTAAACCCGGTGGCTCCTTGGAGGCAAGGATTCTGAGGCTCCATCTAACATACTTTGGATATGTTGTGAGGAGAGACTGGTCCTTGGAGAGGGACATCATGCTTGGGAGGGTGGAGGGACAGCGCAGGAGAGGAAGGCCCTCTATGAGGTGGATTGATTCAGTGACTGGGATAATTGGGATGGGAGTGTCAGAGACAGTGGGATTGGCACAGGACAGAGCGGAGTTTAGGGCTGTTGTACATAGGGTCGCTATGAGTCGCAGGCGACTCGACGGCACATAACAACAACAACAACAATATAAATGATTATAAGAAGTACAACGTACAATGAATGAATGAGGGGGGGAAATAAATGGGAAGAAATGTTGTAAAAATATATATGTTGCATTAAAAAATAAGAAAAAATAAAAAGAGGCACAATGTAAATGAAAGACTGTATAAAACACAATGTACATGAATGAAACACAACGTATATTAATTGCTGTAAATAAACCAATAAAAATATTATTGTTGTTGTTATGTGCTGTTGTATCATTTGCAACTCATAGAGATCCTATGTACAACAGCTCTGAACCCCACTCTATCATGAGCCAACCTTATCATCTCTGACACACCTACCCCCATTACCCTAGTCACTGAGTTGATTTGAGCTGTGGTGGTGGAAGTCATTTGTGGTGGTAGTCATTTCTTTGAGGGCCTTCCTCTCTTGTGTGGTCCCTCCACCTTCCCAATCATGATGTCCCTCTCCTGGCAACATGCCCAAAATATGTTAAACAAAGCTTCAGAATCCTTGCCTCCAAGGAGCAGCCATGTCTCACCCTATCTTGGATGAGCCTATTTGTTCTCCTAGCAGTCCATGCAATATTCAATACTCTTCTCCATCTTTAAAACTTAAAGGCATCACTTCTTTTTTTTTATTTATTAAAGGCATCACTTCTACTATCATCCCTAATCATTGTCCAGCTCTCCAACACATAGCAAGTAATTGCAAAGATCATGGCCTGGATCAGGCACACATTAGTCTCCAGACTGACATCATTGCTCCTCAGTACTCTGGAGAGGTCCCTGACAGCTAACTTTCCCAATGCAATTTTTCTTTTGATTTCCTGGCTGCTGGTACCAAGAGTGTTGATTGTGGAGCCAAGAACCGAGAAGAAACAAAGCAAGTGAACAGCATGAAAGAGTAAATGATGTGCTTGACCTACCAGTGTACAGTAGAATGTGCAAACCACTCCTGTTGCCACCACTGCACCCCAAAGATGGAACCCGGTGACTGTAGAGAAAGAAAATACATGTATGTAACAGCGAAACATACGTTATCAAAGTATTGCAAAAAAGTTCTCGGGGTGGCGGGTGCAAAACTATTGTACTATTGACAGCTATATCCACTTGCTTGAAACTAGGTCTAAATCTCATAAAAGGACACAGAGCAAAAGAAGTCTAAAACTGAATTTGAAGTGGTAGATAGACATAGCTTCTAGCTTCAGAGACCAACCCCAGATTCAACATTGGCTAAAGTTAATACCTGAAAAGGCATTTACATTCTAAGCTAAGAAAGAGCCCACCGCTGTGAGGTAGTTGACCAGACCACACAGATTGAAGGGCATTTACCACCTTGCCCAGTTATATCTGGTTCCAATGGACATAATATTCTACTAATCCTTCAAAGAAAGGTTGTGGATATTATAAGGCAGGATCTTGATGGAGAAAAATCTATATAAATGTTACTGCTTATCTAAGAAGTGGAGGGGATATGAAACTTTTTTAAAAGGAAGAATAAGCCAAAAATGAAAAGAAAAGTTACCTAGACGGGTATAAAGGACTCTGGTAGAGGGAATAGTGATATAAAATAGACCTCTGTAAATATACCTCATTTTGTAGATTTCACTGTAGAACTATGTGAATGTTTTACATAAGTATAATGAAAGGGTGTTTTTAAAAAAAAATCCTATAAAGCAAAATGAAATGCCATTGTTGTTATATGCCTTCGAGTCAGAACCAACTCATAGTTGACCACCCTAGTAGGTTTTCAGAGGCTAAAAATTGTGGGGTAGAAGGCTGAATATCTTGCTGATGGATTAAAATTCCCTGCCCTTGGGTTGGTAGAACAACTTCTTCTCCACCAAGTTTGTGCCTTAGCATGCAAGGAGAAGCTCAAAACAAAAAAAAAAAAAAACAAAATCCTGCCCCCCAAAAAAGGTTTTAAAAATCTTAGTAGTCAATAAAATTGTTGATGACATGGAATAACTGGAACTCTCGGACATTGTGAGATAGGCAGGTAAAATTGTGTATCCTTCTGAGAAAAACTATTTTGGAGAAAATCAATTTGGCAGTTTCTTCCATGTTTCTTCCCTACACACCCTCCCTAAATGGCTTCATAGCATAGATGTGCATTTATGCTATTTCTAGGTATATACCAACATAAATAAAAACCTATGTAAAAAAGCAGAGCAAAAGAACAAGAACCTGTTCAAGAATGTTCTTAGCAGTCTTCACGTATAAAGCTTAAAACTGAGGATAAGTCAGATGTCCAAACACAAGAATGACTAAACAGGGTTTAGTAGATGTATACAAAGAAATGCTATTAGAATTTTTTTTAAATAATAAAAGAACTACTTATACATGCAGGAACATAGCTCAATCTTAAAAACAGTTTGCTGGGTTAAAAAAAAAACCCACCAGATATAAAAAGGCATATAGGATATGATTCCACTGATGTGCTAAGTGCGATAATGGTTACCCACGGCGGACAGTGTTTGGTGGAGCTTCCTGATTAAAACAAGCTTGGAAGCAGGAGTGGCATCCACTTCTGAAATGGCTTGCCTCTGGAAACCCTATGAAGAGTGCTCAGGTCTTTCATTAATAAGGTTGCTATGAGTCATCTACGACTCGACGGCACTTAACAACAACAAGAAGAAGATATGATTCGTCTGATATAAAATCTAAGCATAGGGAAAATAATCAACGATGATAACATATCAGAAAGTGGCTTTAGGGTGGTCATGGCATTTATTGCAAAGAGGCACAAGAAAATCTCCTGGAATTGAATGATAGAAATATTCTATATCCCAAGTTTGGAGAGGGTTACCCGAGAGTAGACAATTGTCAAAACCCATGTGACTGTGCACTTTTGTGCATTTTACAGCTTGTGAACAATATCTCAATAATAAGCATCTTCTTGGGAGCTCTGGTGGTGGCCTAGTGGCAAAAAGCTGTGCTGCAATCCCAAAGGCACACGGTTCAAGGTCACCACGGGAGAAGGATGGGCAATCTCCTCCCGTGCCATTAACTGCCTCTGAAAACCTTCTGGAGGGTCAGCCATGGATCGGTTCCAACTCGACAGCACACAACATGCAACAACATAAAGACAACAAGAGATTTTAAAAAACATATCAAATAAGCACAATTATTTGTCCCCTAATTGGAATAAATACTATTTAAAAAAAGAAATGAGGGAGATTTAAACACTAATTTGATACAGCTAATATTAAGAAATGTTTGATAATAGTTTAGGATTGATAATAGCATTATAATGGCTTTTTAAATAAATCCTTATATTTTAGAGACATGTGGTAATGGAGATGAAATGATATAATATTGCAGATTCATAACACTGATGTAGTGGAAGGAATCCGTCAAAAACCAACTCCACGGCCATTGAGTCCTTTTGACTCATTGTAACTCTGTCTCCAGCTTCTGAGGCTGGAAGTCTTTACCAAAGGAGGTCTATCTTCCTCCCACAATGCATCTGGTAGATTTGAACAGCTGACCTTTTTGTTAGCAGGGTGCCACATTAAAATTAATTTTCATTGTAATTTTAGCTACGAACTGATCACTGGTGATACAAGTATATTAATCATGGTTAATACAAGTAGGGAGCTCTGGTGGCTTGTTGTGCTGTTGTTTTGTGTCATTGAGTTGACTACGACTCATAGAGACCCTATGAACAATCGCTCTAAACCTTGCTCTGTCCTGAATCAACCTCAGCATCTCTGACACACCAAATCCCATTGCCACAATCGCTATGTCAGTCCATCTTACCCAGGGTCTTCCTCTCCTGAAATGACACTCTACCCTAACAAGAATAATGTACTTCTCCAAGGTCTAGTTCCTCCCGGTAACATGCTCAAAATATTTGAGGCAGACTGATGTTCAAAATCCTTGCCTCCAAAAACAACCTGGTTTTTACTCTCTCCAGAACAGAAGTGTTTGTTCTCTTGGCAGTCCATAGTATGTTCAATGCTCTTCTCCAACACCACAACTCAAAGATATTGATGATTCTTCTGTCATCCTTATCCACTGTCCAGCTCACAGATCCACAGTAAGCAACTGAGATGACTACTACTGGGCACATCTTAGTCTCTAGACTGATATTATTGTTCCTCAGTACTTTGCAGAAGTCCCTGACAACAGATTTTCAAAATGCAATTCATCTTTTGATTCCCTGACTTCTGGTGTCAAGGGTGTTGTTGATTGTGGGTCCAAACAAGATGAAATTGTTAACAACCTCAATCTTTTCTCCTTCTATTATGGTACTGCTTATTGGCCTGTTGGTGAAGACCTTAGTTTTCTTGATGTTGAGATGCAATTCACATTGAAGGGTAAATTCTTCAGAAAGTCCAGCCTCCCAAATAACCTATTCAGGTTAGATTGAAAAGGTATGGAGACAGGATGCATCCTTGATTCGCTCCTTTCTTGGTTTTGAATCATGCAGTGTTCCCTTTCTCTGTTTGGACAGCTTTTTCATGTAGGCATAGGTTTCACATGAGCACAATCAAGTGCTCTGAGGTTCCCGTTCTGCTCAATGTCAGCCACAATTTGTTGCAATCCACACAGTCAAACGCCTTTTTGTAGTTGATAGTGGTGAGGAATTTCACTGCCAACACAAAGGTATGTTATTCAAATCCACGAGCTCTTCCACTGGGAAAAGATGGACAATCTCCTTTCGTGCGATTTATTGCCTCTGAAAACCTGCTGGAGGGTGAACTATGTCGGTTCAGACTCAACGACACACACCAGCAGTGATGTAAGTAGGTAAATACAAAACGGTCCAACGCACTGTTCTATTTTTTATGTGTGTTTCAAGTTTTTTATTAATAATAAAAATATGAAAAGGCTACATTTAGAATTTGTTAAGTCACATTTCTATTGAGCATATCTCACGTGCCCTGGACTATGTTCATTCCAAGCTGATGTCTACTTCCTCTGTCATAGTAAAATGTTCAACTGATCTTTCAGTAGTCACATGAGGCCTGCAGGTTCTGATTTACTCCAAGGATCTAATGATGCAAGACCGGGAAGGACAGAGTCCTTGATTTCTTCTCAGATTGAAGTCAGTGCTCTGATCATTCCCAGAGCTGCACTTTAACATCACAAGGCAGCATCTTAAAAGCCAATAGGTAACTTATGAAGTTTATGAGTCAGATCTTGGCCTAGAATGATCCATTTATGGTGGCAGTAATGCTGACAGGGAATATGACTGAGATTCAGAATTCAAGAGGCCCGTGTGTAAGCAGAGTACCTGTTTACAGTGATACTGTTGCACTTTACACGTAAGTGACAATTCTATTACAAAATAAACTTAGCAGTTCTTCCCTGTATTATATTAGTGCCAGGAATTGCATCACATCTTTCCCATCGCAGAGTCCATTTGTCCATTATACAAGGAAGTTTTAGAGAGAACTTGCACCTGAGGGGAATTCAAAGACTATGTAGTTGTCCTAGAACCTTTTGAGGACATATAGCCAACTTGTTGTTGTTAGCTGCTGTTGGCTAGGACTCATTGCGAGCCTCTGAACAACAGATCTGAGTCTTGCCCTACCATTGTCAATATCTCCATGATACTCAAGCTGACTGTAGTAGTCATTGTTTTGATCTGTCTCATTGAAGATCTTCCTCTCTTTTGCCAACCCTCCCCCTTTTCCATGATGTCTTTTTCCAAACGCATGTCCAAGAATGTGAGACAAAGTTTCACCATTCTTTGCCTCTGAAAAGCACCCTGGTTTTACTTAAAGACAGATTTGTTTGTTCTTTTAACAGTCCATGGGATAGTCAATACTCTTCTCCAATACCAACAATTCTTCTTCCTTCTTCAGATGTATAGGAAGCAACTGGAAATATTGTGGCTTGGGTGAGACATACCTTTGTCTTTACAATGACATGCTTGCTTTTTTAGCACATTGGAGAGGTCCTCGACAGCAGATTCCCCACCCCCACCCCACCCCTGATGCAACATTTCTTTTCATTTCTTGACAGTTGCTATTAAAGGCATTAAATCATTGACAACTTCTATCTGTTCTCCATCTGTCATAATAAGAACTATTGGTCCAATGGTGTGGTTTTTTTTTTTTTATGTTACGGTCTAATCTTTACTGAAAGATGTGGACTTTGATCTTCTCCAATAAAAGTTTCAAATCTCCTTCACTTTCTGCAAGCAAGGTTGTGTTATCTGCATAGTGCCTGTTAGTGATGAGTTTTCTTACAATCTTGATAACACATTCTTCATGTAGTTCAATTTCTGGAATGATTTGCTCAGCATACAGATTAAAGAGGTATGGAGAAAGGATACAACTCTATTGCATGCCTTTCCTGATTTTATCCCATCAGGAATATCCTCTTATTCTGTTGAGACAACTGCTTCTTGGTCTGTGGACAAGTTTCATTTGAGCACAGTTAACTATCCTAGTTTTAATACTTTCCTCTGGTCCACTGTAAATTTCTCTCTCTCTCTCCCTCTCCCTCTCCCTCTCTCCCTCTCTCATATTAGAGACTATCTCTCCCTCTCTCATATTAGAGATTCTTGTTGTATTATTGTGTGCTGGAACTGACTCATTGCTAAACCTTCAGCGGATTTTCAGAGGTAGTAAATTGCACACAAGGAGATTGCTCATCCTTCTTCCCCTGCACAGTTGCTGGTAGGATCGCAGCACAGCTTCTTACCTCTACTCCCCCAGCATTCCCTATATATTAGAGATAGAAGAGGCATTTCTCTATCAGCCATACTTGGAGACAGACTGTAGCTTATACCCACAAAGGGAGATCTGATGGTTACTCAAAAAAAGGCTGCACAGGTGGTTCAAAACCACCAGTGACCCCAAGGAAGAAATCTGGACAGTCTCTTCCCTCTGCATCTGCAGCTTCAGAAACCCAATGAAGGGTCACTCAGAGATTGAACTAACTCAGTGACATGAATGGAGTGGTATAGTCACAGAGAACGCACAGTCATTTTTTGGTTTAGACTCCAGGGGTCGCACACTCTGAAGGAATGGAGAATGACTAGCTGCCCCCTCTTGGAAAATCACCACCCAGTGAACTCATCCTTCTACTAATCTGTGTATATCTGCTACCAATCCTGAAATCTAAACAAACTCAGTAGACCTTGAACCCCTCCCAGGCCCTGATAAAGCTGAGGTGAGTGACTGGAAACATTCTTTCACCTCCATTTCTCCAAAATAAAAGGAAGGCATATTAACATTGACTCCAAAAGATGAGGTATAGAAACAGAAATTCTGTATGACCCAGCCATTCCACTGCAAGGAATGTTGTTGTTATGTTGTTATGTGCTGTCGAGTCACCTGCGACTCATAGAGACACTATGTATATCATAGAGATAGGGTCGCTAAGATATCGCTGCAAGGAATAGATCCAAAAAAATTAGAACTGAGACACAAATGGAGATTTGCACACCAGCGTTCTTAGCAGTGTTAGTCACCATTGCAAGAACATGGAAACAGCCCAAATGTCCAACCACAATTGAACAGATTGAGAAATTGTGGTGCATTGACACAATGGAATACTATGCAGCACTCAGGAACAATGATTTCACAAACTGCTGCATAACTCGAGCATTATGCTGAGTGAACTAACTCAGTTTCATAAGGGCAAATACTGCATAAGACCATTATTGCGAAAATAGAAGGCTAACTAGTAAAATGTGTATGGAGATAAAAGAGGGCAAGAGATGTGAACAGAGAGGTGAGGATGGGCAGGGAGAAATTACAAGGTCACACAGTTTGGTGGGTGAAGGCAGGGGAAAGGAAATGAGAAAGATCTGGTCAGGATTTGGAAGAATGGGGTAATGGTGAATATAGTTCAATGGTGATTAATTTCACAATGAATGGGAATGATTGTATGAAACTCAATGTGAATGAAGAAAAGTGTGAAATACAATGTATATGAATTTTGTATGCAAACCATTTCTTCTTGTTGCTGTATAATACCAAGTTGGAACTGATCCATAGCTGACCCTCAGAAAGGTTTCAGAGGCACTTAATCACATGGGAGGAGATTAACACCTCATGGCTACATATATAGATTACTATTTCTAATAAATGGCATTGATTGTTTAGCTACATAACTGTATTGACAAATAATTTAAAAAGACCTTGAGGTGATTTCTCTATTAGAAATGATGCAAAATTTACTACTTTGTATCTATGTTTGAACATTTGTCTGCTTTAAAGAATAAGTATTGGAAAGCAAAAGAAAAAATATTAGCTGGTAACTCGACAGTGTACCTTGATTCAAAGCCAGGGCTGGGGCATAAATAACAATTCCAGTATACAGAATCTAGAGGGGAGAAAAAAGAAAGGCATAAACAGTATGGATTACTGCAACAAAACGTAGAGAAACTGTTTTTCTATCATTAATGCAAACACAAATTTTAATAAACTTAGCACAGTGTGTTTCTAAGTCGAGAAAGGCTATTTAAATGAATTTGATTCTGCAATCTGTCTGTGGAGTGGTCATAGGTTATAAAAATGCCCTAGTTTGAGGGAAAATATGGACTTTGAATACGGTACTTGGTACAAATGACCACTGATCTACCAATTCAAGCTTGAAATTAGAGTTCTAGATCTAAAACTAATAGAAAGAAAAATAATTTGACATCTTAAATAGGGGTTACTCAGCTATATGTCTAAACTGTTGTTAATCAATGCATTATTATTATTTGGGAAAACAGTGACATTTTGAAAACCCACTTTAAAAGTTTACAGGCCCAGGATTAAGCAAAAAGACAAATTTTCACTTAAAAAACACACAACCCAAAGTCACAGTATGTTCTATCTTTTTAATACAGTGTGTATTCTATCTTGCTTAAATATTATTTACTCTTTTTTACTCATTTTTTTTATATTTAACAAAGAGTTGTTAGTTTGAAGAATAACAATAAAGAAGAGAAACATGTCTTCCTTCTCTGAATATCATCTCCATTTCCAAATATATCCGATAGAAGGCAATTCTATAATTATTCTAGTAAAAATACATTATGTGATATTTGAATATTTGATCATATTGTGTAAGCAGAACCATGGAAGCGATGAAATCCTTCAAAGGTAGGTTGGTGTTAAATCACCTCTCCTTTAAAAAAAAAATAAATAAATTCACTTTCCACAATCACCTTTCTTCCCAGTCAGAGGTCTGAAACAACCACCTCAGGTTACTTTTTAACACTTATCTGCACTCTCATTTCGAACAAAGATCTAGAAAGGGTCTGAAGAGTGGGCACATTCAAGGTGTCAGATCCAGTTCTGTTAGATTCTCTGCCAGACTGCCAAAGGTTCCTTCCTTTGGCAAGAAATTTCTTCTACCATGTAATAATTGCAAGTTATATTATATATGAAGATATAAAATGGGGTCAAGTTTAACAACTTATAAAGGCAATCTGTCTTATTGTAGCAAGTGTTTAGGTAGTGTTTGTTTGAAGAAAGAGAACAGGATGAGAAAGAAAACTCCTTCCTTGATCTCCATTATCAGGTCCAGCCTTAAAATGTTTAACTGCCAAGAAAGATAGACAGCTAGATAGATAGATGATAGATATGAATGGAGGAAGGAA
>NW_006399818.1:10209644-10211303 GCF_000299155.1 Elephantulus edwardii
TAGATAGATAGATAGATAGATAGATAGATAGATAGATAGATATGATAGATATGACTCCAAGAGTCTATACTTTCATGAAAAGCATTCACTGTCACTAACATCTTGACACACCCTTGATTTTCAGTTCTTTAACTTCTACTTGCATATATTTTTTGGCAGTTTTTATGGTTTGTTTAGCACACATAAAACGTGCAAACAAGCTTTCTATTTCTTTTCTTCGGTGCACAGCCTGGCATTGAGACTGGTGCCTCTAATGACAAGCCGGGCTGCTCTTTTCGCAATGGCTTTGTGATTCTTGGAGGAAACACTGTGCAATCCCAGCACAAGAAGATTTGTGGCACATCAGCAGCACCTCCAGCTCCTTAACATTGTGGACCAGGAATTCACAGAAGTCACTGGGCAACATGTGCTTTGTCTTCTTGTTGCTCCTGTAACCAATGTGGGGCATCAAGATCTGACCCTTAAGTCTTCTCTGAACCCTGTTGCCAATGCCACTGGGCTTGCACCAATTATGCTTAATTTTGATATCATGGTCTGACAGGTGGTGGATGAACTTCTTGGTCCTCTTTCTAATGATCTTTGGCTTCACCAGGGGTCTGAGGGCAGATGACTGCCCCCTCTGTAGAAAGCACCGAAGGAGAGAGCTACTTGCATAGTTTTAAAATCGTTCTACGCATGGCTGTATCAACTCCTGCTACATTCCTAATTCAATTGTTTTGCACTCCAAAGTGTCAGCTTTATTTGAGTCTGGTCTGATGGCTCAATTTTTAAAAGAACAAACTTTTAAGGTACACTTTTAAACCAAGAAAAGCATTGCTTAATGTCTTCCTAAGCCTGTTTTATACCTGTTTTCAGCTGGCTGCAAAAAGATTGCACAACGGACAAACTGTTTTCCCTTTGTGAGAAATCCTAAGAGACATTACTGCAGCTCCCTCAAATAGCTGTTATCTCAGGATTACCCGGCTGACTCTTTGGTGGAGAACATTTTCTTAGAACAGCATGCCTCTTGCTTGATCAATACAGAATTTAAGTTCTGCATAAGTCATTCTGTTTTCCAGGGAGTTAAGCCCGAACATTATTGAATGATCTGGAGACTTTGTAGTGACAGTGCTCTTCCATTATTGCCTCCTCACATTCTCCTCACCCCTGTGTTGGCTTTCGTGTAAGCACTGCCCACGTGAGTGTGGTCCAGACACCATGGTTAGAAACATTTTAGGTGACAAAAGATAAAAGAGGTGCTACTTACTGTTTGGACGATGAAGAGCACAGTTCCACACAGGCGAATGAATTTGTTAAATCGAAGTTCCAAATACTGTTTTCAAAGAAGGGGGGAGGGGAAATATAGTCAGTATGTGTCATTTCTATGTACTTCGCCTCCTCCCCACCCCTCCATCATCTATAAAATGCAAAGGCCTAAGGAAGGGCCAGCCTGGATTTTTGGATTTTAAAAGTTAGCAGTGAACACATATTAAAACCACTAAAATAGAAATCTTTAGGATTTTTTAATAGTTATTGTTGTTGTTGTTGTTGTTATGTGCCGTTGAGTCAGTCACTTGCGATTCATAGCGACCCTATGTACAACAGCCCTAAACTCTGCTCTATCCTGTGCCAATCGCACTGTCTCTGACACTCCCATCCCGATTACCCCAGTCACTGAAT
>NW_006399818.1:10212063-10213926 GCF_000299155.1 Elephantulus edwardii
TGGCGTACGCCTTTCCCAATTTTGAACCATGCAGTGTTTCCTTGCTCTGTTCTGACGACTGCCTCTTGGTCCAAGTATAGGTTTCGCATTAGCACAATCAAGTGTTCTGGGATTCCCACAGGCCAGAGTCTGCGCAGACGGGAGACAGAGAGATTGAGGGGCTGAGCGGGGGAGACAGGAATCAGTGGGTGCGGGCAGAAGCAGGGGCCAAACAATAGAGAAGCGACTCAAGGGGAAAGCCTTACTATGCCCACAGGTACAAAAGGTCAGAGGCTCCACCAAGTTCGTTCGGGCCTGAGGGCCGCATACAATCTATACACCAGTTCTACAGGACACATCAACCTCCCTCAGAGACATTACCACTAAACTTAAGAGACACTGTTCACAACATAAGAAATTGTCAGCAGCTCACATAATTGGAATCACAGAAGCCAAGAAAACTTCAGATACAAGCTATCAGATTAAGGGTTTTGAATAGTACAAATGGTTAAACATTCAGCTACTGAACTGAAGGTTAGTAGTTTGAAATCTCCCAAAGACTCCTCAGCAGAAAGTGCTGGTGATTTATTTCCAAAAGGTCATAGACACATACACACACAGTTCTAATGAAAAATGCATCGGTTTCCCTGAGAATCAACTTGATGATAACAGGGATGGTTCTGCAGGAAATAAACATGGTGTAGAGCATAACTCTCATCTGCTCTTTTGGACAAAATGCTTGTCTGTCAAACACTGCTCCAGAGTCAAGCATCCAAATTAAGATAGTCTAGGAGGAAGGATTTGGCCATCCACTTCCAAAATAGCAGGGCTCAGAAAACCCTGTGTACAATAGAGCACTTAGAGTAGACTAGCTGATATGGCACCAGAGCCTTTTTACTGGGAATGACAAAGGAGGAGACAAAGTAACAAACCCAGGATGAGATGGATTGATTTTGTAAGTGGAGGAGTAGGATTGGGTCTGTTGGGGATGATAGGTTGGTTCAGGATAGAGCAGAATTCAGAGATGTTGTACATAGGGTCACTATGTCGAGTTGCAGGTGACTTGACAGCACATAACGACAACAACATTAATAAGAAGTAAACCAAAAAGCAAACCTGATGCCATGGAGTCAGTGCTGACTCATGGTAACTCCATGTGTAACAGAGTAAAACTGCTCCAGAGGATTTTCAGGGCTGTAACTACTTTATGGAAGCACGTTGCCAGGCCTTTCTTCCACAGCACCAAGGAATGAATTTGAACCACCTACTTTTGGATTAGTAGACAAACATAAATGTTTGTGCCGTGGACTTAAAAAGGAAAATTTAAAGCAGCTTTATAACTAATTTGTATTCTTTTTTGAGGGGGAGGGGTCTCTTTAAAAAAATTATTGGTTTACATGAAATCATTCATATACTTCATGTTTCATACGTGTATTTTGTGTTTTACACAATCATTCATATACATTATATTTTATATAGTTAATTACCATTGATCTATGTCTGTTATGCACCCATCCCAACCTTTCAAGTTTCCACTAAACTTTTCCCATTCCTTCTCCCCCACTCCACCCACCAAACTTTGCTATCCCAGTGATTTTGTCCCTTTCCCTTTTTCTGCCCTCTTCTTTTAGCTTTACCCCTTTCCCATCTAAACATTTATACACATCTTGCTCAGTTATCCTCCTGTTTTCACAATACTTATGCAGTATATATCCTCATGGGACTAAGTTATTTCACTCAGCATAATGTTCTCTAGACTCTCCCATGTTATATGATTCAGGTATTCCACTCCTAGGATTATATCCCAAGGAAATCAGAATTGAGACACTATATATATATATATATATACATATATATATATATACATATATATACACACACACA
>NW_006399818.1:10214083-10215303 GCF_000299155.1 Elephantulus edwardii
ATGTTCATAGCAGCCTTATTCACAAAAGCCAGGAAATGAAAACAGCCCAGATGTCCATAAACAAATGAATAAACTGAGAAACTGTGAACTACGGTACATTCACACAGTGGAATACTATGCAGAATACTATGCGGCACTAAGGAACAATGATTTTGTAAAATACTGTATAACATGGGAGCATCTAGAGAATATCGCATTCTGCATTTTTATTTTATTATTTCAATACCGTAAGAGCCTTTTTGTTTCCCCAATCCCACAGTACATTTCAATGGTTTTAACACGCAAATAGATTCATGTAATCCCCATCACAATCAAAGTATCAGTTTCATCACCTGAGAAAGCTTCCCCTTTGTGGTCACATTCCTCCCTCAAAACTTAATAATCACTGGTTTGTTTGTTGTTGTTGTTATGTACCATTGAGTTGGAACTGACCCATAGTTTACAGAAGCAGTAAATTACACAGGAGGAAATTGCCTATTTCTCCTGCGAAACAGCTGATGAACTCAAACTACATGTATTTGGTTTGTCAGTAAAACTATAAAAGGAATTCTATTCTGTGCCTCTAAACTGAGCAACCTGTGGTTCACCCCTTTCTTTCCCTCCTTTCATTTCTATTGTGATGAAACTCATACGTTCTAGCTCTTCCTACTAAGACTTGACACAAACTCAACCAACTACCTTTTCAGTGGAGATTTGCATCTTTAGAATGGAGACACAAGGAAAATGATGAGAACAAACTGACTCCAATAGGTAGTCTTGGACCAGTCGCTCTGTCTTCTGTCCTTTTCAAGGCTGTAGTTCAGCTTTTCTGTACTCAAAGAGCTATTTCAGGGAGCTCTGGTGGTCTAGTGGTAAGGAGTTGTGTTGTCAACCTGAAAGCACATGGTTTAAATCCACCAGCTGCTCCATGGGGGAAAAAACAGGCAATCAACTCTCATGTCATTTAATACCTCTGAAAACCCACTGGAGGGTCAGTTATGGGTTGTTTCAATTCTATGGTACACAGCAACAATGACACCTTATCATACAGTCAGCTTATCTCCTCCATCAGCTCTTGAGGGGTGTAATGGTTCATGTGCTCACTGCTAATCAGAAAAGCTGAAAGAGTGAAAGGTTGGTTGGAGGATCAAGTCCACTCAGAGACCTTTCAGAAGAAAATGGAAATAGCCCAGATGTGATTTAAATAAACTTAATTAAAGTCACATATTATGCAATCACTC
>NW_006399818.1:10215429-10216312 GCF_000299155.1 Elephantulus edwardii
ATTAATATTAATGAAATATTAAATAAATATTAACGTAAACCATTAAACAAACTTCAGACACTGACAACACATTAGAGTAAGTGTGGTTCTATTCTGACACACGTGGGGTCACCAGAGTCAGCATCAACTTGATAGCCATGGATTTGGTTCATTTGTCTTGCCTGGTTTGTTCTCCCATATCATAAAATATAATCTAGTACTTCGTGAAGGAGGCCAGGTGGTAATATGAATTATATGCTGGACTTCTAAAAGGCTGGCCACTCAAATCCACCACTCCTCCTCACGCCCAATCAGGATTCACAGCCTCAGAATCCAATGGAAGTTCTTTACAAGTCAGAATGGATTTGAGGGTGGGGGGGGGTGTTATTCTTTTTTTATTGTTGAGTTTTATTCTTAGAGGTGTAGACTGTAGAACTGTAGAGTTAGAAAGAAGTTGGAGTACAAGACTTCAATATTATTGTGTCATGTGAGGAGAAGTTTAAGGCTGACAACAGTCTTTTCTTATAAGCAAGAGGAAGGAGACACTGACACTAATAGACGAGGGCGGGAGGGAAGGGTGATTTCATTATTTTTTTTTTCCTTCCACGCTAGGGATGTTGTGGGGGGACAGCGAAAGAGAGGCAGACCCTCGATGAGATGGATTGAGTCAGTGACTGGGGTAATGGGGTAGCTGTGTCGGAGACAGTAAGATTGGCACAGGAGAGAGCAAGGTTTTGGGCTGCTGTAAACAAGGTTGCTATGAGTTGCAGATGACTCAACAGCACATAACAACAACAATAACAACAATTCCAGTAGCCAGGAAATCAAAAAATGTATTGCGATGGGAAAGTCTGCGGTTAGGGACCTCTCTAAAGTACTCAAGAGCAATGGTGTCTCTCTGGAG
>NW_006399818.1:10216652-10218441 GCF_000299155.1 Elephantulus edwardii
AGCAGGGTTTAGGGCTGTTGTACATAGGGTCGTTATGAGTCACAAGCGACTCGACGGCACATAACAACAACAACAACAACAATTAAAATTTAGACAATACTTGCTGTGTGCTCTGTCCTTCAAACAAATCCTTGAGGTATGTGTTGAGCATATTCCCAGATTAAAGATTGGGATATGAGCTCAGAGAGGACAAGCAAGGTTGCAGGCTGAAAACTGACAGAGCCACATTGCAAATCAAGGACATCTGATGCCACAATCTATACATACACCATTACCTAACTAAAAACAGAGAAATATGTAAACGGACTCCACATCTAAGACATGGATGGGTACATAATAGAACCACTTCAAATAACAGATGGGTGGAAAGTAAAAAGTTCCTCAGGAGAATAGTATAATCCTTGTACTATTGGCAGACTTACACCTGCCTCCAGAAGCTGGGGGTTATCACTGTCCAAACCTCAGGCTCCTCATCTTTAAAGTGAGGATGAAACTATAAATTCTCTCCCCTTCTGTGACTAACAAGTGGATAAGGAAATGTTGCAATCCATCAACTCAAAAGCCAGTAATAAGCCAGTAGTGTTCAAACTTCTAGACTTTCAGAATTTGAATCTCAGTAAATCACATGTATTAAAATCATTCAGGAGGATTTCAGAAGGGTTTAGAGAAGACTGGATGCATGCCTAGCACCAGGAAACCGGGCAATGGTATTTTCTCAAAGTCATTGTAGTCAAATACTTACTACATACCCAGGCATGTGAATCAGACAGAGCTCTTGGTGCCTTTGCTGGACAATTTTATCCAAATAGCTACTGGCAGACGGAAACTTAATAGAAAAATGTGACAGACGTGAAAATCTAGCAAGGGAAAACAAATAATTTGAAATACATTTGTATACTCATAAGAGAGGTCTGGTGGTCTAGCTGTAAGGAGTTGTGCTGCCAACCCAAAGGCAAGTGGTTCAAATCCACCAGGTGCGATGCCGGTGAAAGACAGGAAATCTTCTCCCGAGCAATTAACTGCCACCTCTGAAAGCCCACTGGAAGGTCAGCTATGAGTCAGTTCCAACCTAATGATACATATCAACAGCGTGTATACTGAAAATCATCTGGATCATAGCAAACCTAGGGATTTAAACTCGAACAAGAGCAAATCAAGAAAGAATTAAAAAAAAAGGGAAAGAATCAAGATGTCTGTCACTATCTCAGTGGCTAAAGGAATAGCTGAAGACAAGAAGGTCAAAGTCACTAAACAGTCAGCTAAGAGAAAAGCTACAGAATTTCTAAATAGAGTTACAAAGTAACAATAGGTTTCTATAGGAACCAAGATCTTTCCTAGTCCTCAAAACTTTTAATAACTTGATAACAAAACTTCTAATATAAAAGCAAGGTCTGCGAAGCTAGGTTCAAATACACTGATGGAGCTGGATCCAAGTTCTTTCTGAGTGAATAAAACTGGCCTTTATTAGGAAGCTCTGGGGTCCAGTCCACACTGAGTTATGCTGTTAATCAAAAGGACAAGACTCTCTGGCAGTTCAAGTCCCCGAACAACTCCAAAGAAGAATGATAGGTAGTCTCCTTTCATTACAGTTTGCAGCTTTGAAGTCCAATGAATGAAATCTAGGTGTTATTAGGCACTTCACCGAAGACGACATTCAGATGGCTAACAAGCACATGAAGAAATGCTCAAAATCCCTAGCCCTAAGAGAGGTGCAAATTAAAACAACTATGAGATATCATTTCACCCCAGTCAAAATAGCAAAATTTAACAGAACAGCAAGCAACAAATG
>NW_006399818.1:10222579-10223913 GCF_000299155.1 Elephantulus edwardii
TGTGGTGCTGGAGAAGAGTATTAAATATACCATGTACTGCTAGGAAAACAAACAGGTTTGTCCTAGAGAGGGTTAAACCAGGCTGCTCCTTGGAGGAAAGGATTCTGAAGCTTTGTCTGACATACTTTGAACATGTTGCAAGGAGGGACGGGTCCTTGGAGAGGGACATCATGCTTGGGAGGGTGGAGGGATAGTGCAGGAGAGAAAGACGCTGTATGAGGTGGATTGATTCAGTGACTGGGGTAATGGGGGTAGGTGTGTCGGAGACAGTAAGATTGGCACAGGATAGAACAGGGTTTATGGCTGTTGAACATAGGGCCGCTGTGAGTCCCCAGCAACTCAAGGGCACATAACGACAACAGCCATGACCAAACACCTTGGGGGGAAGAAGTCATTATACCCAACGGCCCTGGACCATTTTCTTGGGGACATCAAGGTCATCTGGCAAAACATAGTCCACATAGAGAATATTCTACATCCCACAATGGTGAGAATCAGCTAGAATCTTAACAGCTTGGGGGCAGCCATGTAAAGTAGGAAGGGATAGGAAAGAAGGATGAATGGAAATGGTACACATGAAGAGGAAGTGGGAAGAGTGCTGTTACAGTGCAGAGCTTGCAATCCAATGTCAATAATAAAAATCTGCATGAACTGTGGATGAGAAAGCCAATCTGCTCTGCAAACTTTTCCCCAAATCACAATACAAAGTAAAAGAAAAAGCAAGCAAATGCTTCTTAATTGTCAATTTTAAAGAAAAGTAAATAGGGAAATAGTTCCTACTTGAGCAAGAACTGTTTACTCTGTATTAGGTGACTCCACCTCGCAGCATAAGACAAAAAGATATTTCATGAGAACGTCATCGCCATGACCAATTGCTGCCTAACTTCCCTGTTTGGTTGCTTGGTAGCAGCTTCTTGCAGACACCCTTGATTTGCTCACAACGCCTTCTGCTCTCTACAGTCTCTCTTAGTCTCTCCATAAGGTTCTAACCCCTCTCTGTAAGCCTTAAGGAAGCTGAACACTCAGTGGTTACAGCATTCATCTGCATCTGCTATCTGAAAGGTCTATGGTTCGAAACCACTAGGGCGAGATATGAGGCAGTCTGCTTCCTTAAAGACTTACAACCTTGGAGATATCATTTCACCCCAGTCAAAATAGCAAAATTTAACAGAACAGCAAGCAACAAATGCTGGCGAGGTTGTGGAGAAACTGGAACCCTTCTTCACTGTTGGTGGGAGTGTGAAATGGTGCAACCCCTGTGGAAAGCAGTATGGCGCTTTCTCAAAAAGTTGCAAATAGAGATACCATTTGACCCAGCAATTCCACTACTGGGA
>NW_006399818.1:10224803-10250053 GCF_000299155.1 Elephantulus edwardii
TATAATTTAAAAAAATTAAAAAAAAAAAGACTTACAACCTTGGAAATCCTGTGGACAGTTTCGCTCTGTGTCCGGCATTGCTAAGGGTTGGTATGGACTTAATAGCAGTCAGTTCTGAGAGCCTTCAGAGGCAGCCAGTGTGCATCTGTGCACAGCCCCAAGGCATGTGTCTACACAGCTGACTTCTGCTCTCCTATGAAACTTACTTTACTGAGTCTTTGTGTCTGCAAAACAGGCCCCATAATACCTCCCTCTTCAGGATTGTGTTGAATATTGAGTCATGTTAAAGCTGTAACAACTGCTATTATTGTCATCTCTTTTTCTCCTTAGAAGCAAGAATGGTGAGAATTCATCTCACAAACTTTATTTCCTTTCCTTTTTCTGGATTTCTTTTATTCTTTTTCTAATTTACTTCTTTTTACTAATGGCTTTATTCTTCTTTGAAAGTTTACACATCAAACTGGCTTTGCATTTGATCATACATATTTTCATAACATTGTAATTATCTCTTCATTCATACACATTTTTATAACATTAATTACAATAGATCAACAGAATTTATTACACTGGCTAAGCACTGTGGCACTGATGTATCAAATGAGATGATGGTTACTCAATGTGGACAGTTGATTAAAACAAGCTTGGAAACAGGAATGGCATCCACTTCTGAAATAGCTTGCCTCCAGAACCCTATGAACCTGGAAAAAGGATGAGTTATACAATGTTCAGGTCTTTCGTGCATAGGGTCGCTATGAGTCGCCTACAACTCAACGGCACTTAACAACAACAGCATAGAGATCAGTTGGCCTAGTGGACAGTAAGTGATGCTACCAATCCAAAGGTGGGTGACTAACCTGTGGCCCCCAGGCCTGTTTTTAATTGGTTTTTGGTCAAACATTCTTCTAGGTCGTATAGCCCTGGTCTGTCCACTTGCTGTACAGAGGTACCTCGTGGTTGCTGTGAAGCCGAACACTGTGACACAGATGTGTCAAATGTGTTAATGGTTACCCATGGCGGACAGTGTTTGGTGGAGTTCCCCGATTAAAACAAGCCTGAAAGTAGGAGTGACCTTCACTTCCATAATAGTTTGCCTCTGGAAACCCTATGAATCTGGAGAAAGGATGAAAGTTACAAGTGTTCAGGTCTTTCATTCATAGGGTTGTTATGAGTCATATGAGTCACCTATGACTCAAGAAACTTAACAGCAACAATCAGTACAGCATCTATTATCTTGCACCTCACTCCATTTTTCTATTTTAGTTTTTATTCTCCTCTCCCTTCCTTTCCGTCTCTCATAACCAACCAACATGAATTCTGTGTATAAACCTCTTTTAGCTTTGTCTAGTAGTAGTCTTATTTAGTGTAATGCCTTCTAGATGTATACATGCCTTGCCATGTCTCCTACAACACTCTTTTTGTGACACTGCTGATTTCTTTGTTCCATCTACATTTTTTGGTGTCCCCCCCCCTTTTCTCTCAGCAGAGGAGAGGACAAACACAGTCCCATAAGTACTACAAATCATGCAGTCACGTTTCCAACATTTGGGGGTATTGTAGGGGCAGAACATCTGGAGGGCAATGGTTCTGCCTCACCCTGGGAAAACCACCTTCGTGATCCTGGTATCTCTCCTGCCAGTTAAGTATCCATCTACTTCTATGCTGCATTCACTTTTTAATGGCTTTTTAAATCATTTTCTTCATTGCTGTTGTTTTAGTATTTTCTAAGTCTTTATGATTTTCCTCTTTTTTACCTCAGTGTTGTTGTTGTGTGCTGACAAGTTGGAACCCACTCAGAACTGACCCTCCAGTGGGTTTTCAGAGGCTGTAAATCACACAGGAGGAGATTGCCCATCTTTCTCCTATGGAGCAGCTGGTGGATTCAAATGGTGAGCCTTTGGATGTGCAGTGAAACTTCTTAACACTTTATTCTTGAGTCATTTTCGCTCACGGCAAACCCCTGTGTACTGACTGAGTGGATGTGGGGGTTTGTGGCTATGACCATTTCAGAGGCAGATTCCTAAGGTTTTCATCTGATGCACCTCTGGGTGGTTTGAACTGCTAACCTTTCAGCTGGTTGTTGTTGTTGTTGTATATCGTCAAGTCAGAACCAACCCAGAGCTGACCCATCAGCAGGTTTCCACAGGTAGTTAATCACACGGTGGGAAGATTACCTATCTTTCTCCCACAGAGCACTTGGTGGATTTAAACTTCGTGCCTTTGGGATTGCACTGCAGCTTCTCACCACGAGGCCACCAGAGCTCCCTTAAGTCTCTGAACTATCCAAGGCCAGGGGCTCCTTTTGCATCACACAATGTACATAAAATGTGCAACCTACTAGCCAGCTTAAACTAAACACTGGATAAATATTGGACAAATACTGCCCCCACCACCCCCAGCATTTTCAGCTAACTTAGCCATCACCACTGGAGATGTGTCAGAAATTTGTCTCTGGTTGAGTTGATGCCGCAGCCCAGAAGAGACATAGATCAGTGACTAAGAGAGCAGTATTCGTGTGCCAAGACTGGTGGCCACTTGCCAGACTCTTCAGTTGGTTAACTACAGATCAGAGTTCACACACTCAAATGCCACAGGTTGCATCAGGTTAACTTCAAGCATGATACTTCTTGGGGGGTATCAACATACATGTATCAATATATTGGGATTTTCTTCACGCCCGCTAAGAAATGAAGTTTCCCATTTCCCTTGGAGAAAAAAAAAGTCCCTTCACCCATGTCCATTTTCCCTTTCTCATTTTTCAATAAAGACATAATGGTAGATAAAGATTTCTCCATCATAAGACAGTTTGTTGTTTGTTGCTGTGTACGGAAGAGTTGGAACCAACCCATCGCTGACCCTCTCACAGGTTTTCAAAGGCAGTTGAGGAGACTGCCCATCCTTCTCCCTCAACCTTCAGAATTGCAGTGCAGCTTTTTGCCACTAGGCCATCAGAGCTCCCTATAGTAAGAAAGTAGCCATTCAAAAGCTATCCAGGCCTGGATATGGAAATTACCAGCCAACGAGGGCAATGGTGGTGAACTGTGACAATGAGGAGAAAGTTAGGCTAAGGATTTCCACTTTTCTCATTGTTTAAGTTTCCAGAACCTGGAAATTTCATCTGATTTTTTTCTCCATGTAAGATTCTCTAGTGTCACAGTTGTTAAATGTGCAGATGCTAACGGAAAGCCAGGGAACCCAGCAGCCATTCTGCAGCAGAAAAATGAGACCACCTGTTTCTGTAAAGATGTAGCGCCTGGAAAATCCCGTGGGGCTGTTCTGCTCTGGGCACAGTATTGGTAAATGTCAGAAACAACAGGCGCTTTTCTGTTGTTTGTTTTTCTCATAATTGTTTAAATGTATATTAAATTCCCTCCACAAAACTCTGTATGTCCCTCAAAATAAAAGCAAAAAAACATGAGCTAGGCATGAGTTTGGCCTGGCGCACCTATCTTTCTCACACAGAGTAACACAGAGCAACACAGAGCAACACAGAGCAGCACAGAGCTTGTCCAACCTCCGAGCAAAACAGTGAAGTGCAATCCTGCTCATTCCTTGCTCTCCCAAACACAGTGAAGGGGAAAGTGGGAGGCAGCAGTGCCCCAGGGACGCCTCACCTGGATGATGTTACTAGAGCTCAGGTAGAGTTTGTCGTCTGTCCATGTGTCCCTAGCACTCTGTCCTCTGCACCAGCTAAACCAGCCTCACTAGGAAAACGCCTTCCCTCGGCTTTGGACTGGAACAAACACTACATAGAAGGGAAGCTGGCTGCTGAGAAAGAGGTGATGAGTGTGAAGTAATGCCCATCACTGAGGTAACTCCAGCTGGTGTGTTCCTGGACTCAGCCAACAGCAGAGGGTGAAGTCAATCACTGGGGCCACTGACAGGAGCCCCACCACTCCTCCAAGCCCATATCTTCGCATTCACCAGTCCTTTCAACTTAGCCAAACATACACCATCTTTGCAAAAGCCCTTTCTTGCAAACAGCTTGAGGAAAATCTATAACCAGTGGACCTACCCTGTAGGCGAAGTCAATGCAGTTTTCCTTAGTGGCCCGTCTTTCTATGGAAGGATTAGTCAGGCAACTAGCAACACGCAGTCATGACAATCTACTCCTATCTGACTGTTTACTGGGCTACAAAGGTTGTAAATTGCACCACAGGAGACTCTTCTAGGTCCCTCAGAGCCACTGCTGGGGCCAAATCATCAGAGAGGCAATGCTTGGGGGTCAGCAGTTAAATCCCTGCTGTTCATACCACCAGAGCGTCCCACAGGAAGGGTAGTCAAAGTT
This sequence comes from Elephantulus edwardii, assembly GCF_000299155.1. Classification (NCBI taxonomy): domain Eukaryota; kingdom Metazoa; phylum Chordata; class Mammalia; order Macroscelidea; family Macroscelididae; genus Elephantulus; species Elephantulus edwardii. Next base: position 10,229,089 of record NW_006399818.1, read on the forward strand.
TACCAGGCACCGACTCAGTGTCAGGCACTGTTCTAAATGCTGCCCGTGCATCATTTTATCTAATCGTCCCAAGAACCGAGGGAGGAGGTATTATTATTTCCATTTGAGATGAGCAAACAGGCACAGGATGTTAAATAAGATCACCCAGCTTGTAGGTGACCCAATCCAGTCTCAAATGTAGGCACTGGGGCCAAGGACACAGCTCTTAACCAACAGGATTGCCAGCCTTGGAAGATGGGAGGGGGGCGGCAAAAGGTGCAAATTCTTCACCTCTCCGGAAAGACCTAATGATGTGTGAGGGCCCAGAACAAGGGAATTCATTTCATAGAGGGGGACAGTCTCTCTCTCTCTCTGTGTGTGTGTGTGTGTCTCTCTCTGTCTCTGTCTGTCTGTCTCTGTGACAGAGAAGAGGAGAAGAGAAAGAGACGAGAAAGAGAAGAGAAGAGAAGAGAAGAGAAAGAAGAGAAAGAGAAGAGAAAGAGAAGAGAAAGAGAAGAGAAAGAGAAGAGAAGAGAAGAGAAGAGAAGAGAAGAGAAGAGAAGAGAAGAGAAGAGAAGAGAAGAGAAGAGAAGCCTCAGACAATGTTCTAGGCTGAAACCCTTGGGGGTGGTAGGTTGGGGAGGGGGTGGAATCCTCAGGTCTTTCTTGTGAAGCTGCTGGATTCCTAATGCCCTTTCAGTTAGGACCCAAGCACTCCACTTGTCAAATAAAATTTTAACATCTCTCCCTTTGACTCTGAATTAAAGATGTAGGAAATAGAAAAAGCTTCGGTTAGTATTAACTACTCCAATCCACTTGATTTATTTTCTGCACACCCCCTCTACTTCTATTTTGTTAACTTTTTTTTGTTGTTGTTAACTTTTAAAAGTTAAATTCCAAACTTTCTAAGCCTCCTCTTCCCAACACGGGAGGGAGGCGCCTGGCAGAACCTGAGCAGAGAGAGGCTTTTGACCGAGACCTAAGGGGGGAAACGCCCCTGAGAGCCTGCAGGTCCCCCTCGCCCCTTAGTCCCCCTCACCCCTCACCTCATAGGTGCTGGTGATCCCCAGCTTGTAGAAGACCGGGAGGAAGACCTCGGCGCTGATGACCACCACCAAGAAATAGGTGAAGGCAAAGATGGTGAATATGGCCCCAAATCGGTAGACCTCGGAGGGGGTGCCCAGGACGGTGACCGCGGACATGAAGCTGGCAGTGAGGGACAGCGCCACGGGCACAGCTGTCATGCTGCGGCCCCCCATCAGGAAGTCCTTGGAGGTCTTCTGGCCACCCCCCGCGAAGGCGTAGTAGATGCCGATGACAGCCGAGATGAGCAGCATGGCCGCGAACACCAGGTAGTCCCACACCACGAAGGTGCCGATGGCCCGCGGTGCCTCCATGGCCGCGCGGTAGCCGGTGCGCTGCGCGCAAAGCAGGTGCGCACGGTTCGGCCGCAGCTGGCGCCCCGCCGCCTGGCGCGCGCCTCTTATCCGGGCGCCGGGGGCGCGGCGGGCGTGGCGCCCTGCGGGCTTGGAGGCGTCCTCCAGGTGCCTGACCCGTGAGAGCGCCAGCAAAGCCGAGCCGGGGGTGTCCAGCCCGGGCTGGGCTCAGAGATTCGGGAAGCCCGCAGGGCACGCTGAGCGCTCCCCTCGTGTGGCCGGAAAGAGCAAGGGAGAATCCCAGGGAGTGCAAAGTTTACCAAGTGGCACCAGAGTGGAAAGCACCTATTCAAGGGGACAGTGGACTGGCAGGAGAGCACGCGGACCGAAGGGCAATTGTCATGCCTTTATTTTCAGCAGTCCAGTTCAACAGTCCAGATTCTTAAACTGGGGAGGTTTTTAGATTTGATCTGTTCATGGGTCTCGTGGATGACAATCTACAAATGGGGAGGGGAGAGTCACAGTCCCTTGATGAGTAAGCAAATACAAAAAGAGTAGTGTGTTGCCATCCATGCTGCGTCTGTCATTCATGTCTTAGAGCAGCTAGAAGTGGAACAGACTGTGAAATAAATAATACCTGCCATTTTCTAAGCCTTCCGTGTGACATCGACATGTGCGCTTCTTTATACATTAACTAGTGTACTTGAGATAGCGTTATCTCCGTTTTCCAAATGAGGAAACTGCGATTTAGAGATTAAGTCACTTGCCCAAGGAAATGGGAGAGATTAAGATTGTTAAACCTGGTCTGATTTCAGAATTTGTTCACTGAATAGCAATGCTAAGCTTAAAACTCACCGGCCTTGATTCGGCCGTGGTGACCCTGTGTTGGATTTCCTAGACCTTAACTCTTAAACAGAACAGGCTGCCTCCTCTTCTCCTGCAGAGGAGAAGAGATGGATTTCAGTCACCGACCTTTCCGAGAGTGATTCAACATGCCACCACCAGGGACCTGGAATGGGAGTGCCTGGATGTGGATGCATGTTAATTATAGACCCCAAAACGTGCGCCTTAAAGAAGACTCTTGAAGTCACATGGGAAATAAAGTTTCCAGTAATACTCAAGACCTATTTGAAGTGGTTTCTACTGAAATATCACCAGTAACATTAGTCACACTTTCTAAAGTCCAATGATTTTTCCGGTTTTCCTCCTAAAATAGACCCTCCAGTCAAGCGGCCTTGCTCATTTTTCACTCCTCTTTGTAATTTGCCAGTTGATCCATTGTAAACAATCCACAGGGAACTCTGGCAGCCTAGTGGTAGGAAACTGCCAAGCCAAAGACAGGCAGTTCAAATCCACTCGCTCCTTCATGGGAGAAAGACAATCTCCTCCTGTGAGAGTAACAGCCCTGAAAATCTGCTGGAGGGTTGGCTACGAGTGGGAACCGACCTGATGACACATAACAAGAACAACTAACCCACAGAGTACTTTTAGTCCAGCCCCAGCCAGTTGCCATCAGGTAGATGCCTGCTTATGGGAACTCTGCCTGTGTCAAAGTAGAACTGAACTTCATAGGGTGCTTGGTGGCTGATTTTTCAGAAGGAGATAACTAGGCCTTTCAAGGGAGGCACCTCTGAGTGAAATAAAGTCTCCAAGCTTTCAGAAAGCAGCTGTGTGCATTAACCATGGGCACCACCCAGGGACTCCTTGGGGTTTTTTGTGAAATTTATTTTTATTTTTTTTATTCTGTTTTGGCAGCCTGTGAGCATAACACAAGGATGCTTGTTGGCGCAGTGGTTTCTTATTCTGCTAACCAAAAGTTGCTCCTCAGAAGAAAGACTTGACAGTCTATTTCCACAATGATTAAACTGAACCAAACACACTGTGATTGGGTGGATTCCGACTCATCCCTCTGTCACTTTCTAAGGTTGTAAATCTTTATGAAGAAGACTGTCCATCTTTCTCCTGAAGAGTGACTGAATTCAAACTACTTCCCTTTTACTAAAGCATAATACGTGAATGCTCTGCCTTGGAAATTCTGTGGGCAGAATTCTACTCTCTTCTCTAGGGTCACAATGAGTTAGAATCAACTCAACGACACACAGCAACAATTTTGGGGAAAACAGGTCACAGGTCTTCCTCCATGCTCCCCCAAGAGAAGGTGGTGGGCTCCAACCACCCACCTTTCAATTAGTCACCAAGGATACTTTCTGAAGAGCCAGCATTATATGTTTTCTTGGCTGCTTCCAGTCTGTTGAGGATTGGCTGGGCTAAGTGGCATTTGGAAGGTATTGTTATTAGAAACTAACTCTGTGTCTTTTGCATTATGATACTGGCGTACTGTCATGTATGCCTTCTAATCTGTATGCTGTTCCACTCTCAGATCTTTCAGCTCAGATCCTCAGATCAAGACTTGGAATTGGTTCATCTCTGTTCAAACTCCTGCTGAGAATTTGTATTTCCACTTCAGATATATGAAATCAGAATCTATGTTTTAATAAGATCCTTGGGTGATTCCTATGTATATATAAACCCACTCTCAGGGTATCGATTCCAACTCATAGCGAATCCCCACCAGGTTTCCTAGGCTTTAAAGCTTTATAGCAGAGACTATGCATCTTTTGCTCTCAGACCTTGTGGATTGGCAGCCCGAGGTACTGAAGAGCAAGGCTGTTCATTTTAAGACTAAGATGCGCCTGATTCTGGTCATGGTCTTTTCAATCATGTGCATCTGAGAGCTGGACAATGAATAAGGATGACAGAAGAAGAATCTACGCCTGTGAGTTATAGTGTTGAAGAAGAGGACTGAACCGACTTCCAAAAGAACAAAGAGATATGTCTTGGAGAAGGTGCAGCAAGAATTCTCCTTGGAAGTAAAGATGGCGAAGCTTCATCACACATACTTCAGGCATGTTGCGAGGAGGGCCTGATCCTTGGAAAGGGACATCATGATTGGGAAAGTGGGAGGTCAGTGAAAGAGAGAAAGACCCTCAACAAGATGGATTGACACAGTGACTACAGCAATGGGCCCAAGGGTGTCAGAGATGATTAGGGTGGCATAAGATAGGGCAGGGTTCAGATCTATTCATGTATGAGTTGGACTTAATTTAATGGCACAATAACAACAAACACCATCAGAGCTCCTTATATAGAAGTATGTTTCCACAAAACTCACTCCCGTGGAGTCAGGATGAGGTCATAGCTGACCCTATATTCGGGTTTTGAGACTTTAAATTGCTCATAGGGAGACTTCCCATCTTTCTCCCTCACCGGGTGAATTCGAACCTCCAGAGTGTTGTGGCGTTTGGGTTAGCGACACAACTCCCTACAGGCTTTGCCACCAGTGTACCTTATGTAGGCATACCTACTATTATGTAGGTGTTATGTAGGTATAGTACTACTATTCCCCCTCCTTTCCTCCATTGAGTCAGAACCAATTGATAGCTGATCCCGCAAAGGGTTTTCAGATGCTGTAAATCACAATGAAGGAACTTGCCCACCTTTCTCCCTTGAAGCAGCTGGTGGATTCTGACCTCATGCCTTTGGATTGGCAGCACAACTCCTTTCCACAAGGCTACCAGAACCCCTGATGTATTCATAGGATCTAGTTAAATGTAGATTCTGATTAGGTACAGTTGGGTGGAAATGCAAAATTTTTCAGCAGGAGTTAAAAATCAGAATAAATGGAAGCCCTCCTTCAAATAATGCTTTCAAGAGGAGTACGCAGATGCTCTAGGTTTTGCACCGTTGAAGAAATGAGGTTACTTACCAATTGCCTGCACATTAAAGGAATTCATCTGAGTAGAAAATTCTGGGGATATGATCTTCCCCTGACCTACTCCACCCCCCAAAAAGTTGTAGGTATTTTACTGTTGTTTTCTGAGGTCAGCAGAGTTCTTGTTTCTTTAAAAGTAACTTGAAAAACACCTGGTGGTACAGTGGGTAAGTATTTGGACGCTAATTGAATTGCTGGCAGTTCAAGCCCATCTACTGCTCCCAGGGAGAAAGGTAGGACTATGTGCTTTTACAAAGATGCACGGCCTTGAAACCCCTTTAAGACACTTCTACCTAATGAGTTTGTTTTGGTTTTCAAAGTAAGTTGCTTTAGGCTGAATGCTGATAGGTTTCTTCTCCTTTACACCTATAATTCCAAATTGTGGCCAGGATATTTCTAGAATGTTGTTATTATGTGTCATCGAGTCACTTGCAACTCCTAGTGACCCTATGGACATTAATTCTGAACCCTGCCTTATCCTGAGTCAATCCGACAGACCTAAGCCTATTTCTCCAGTCACTGAGTCAATCCATCTCATCCTGAGTCTTCCTTTTATTATTATCACCTAGAATGGCTTATTCCATTTTTATTATTTCTTGCAATTTTTTTTTCATTTTACGCTGGTCTGCCTACAAAGTTCATGCACATGGCCCCTCACTCCAGATCCCCCCAACCTCCCCAGCTCACCCCCCTCAAACCAGATCCCCTCACTTCTTCACTCCAAACCCCTCACCCATCAAACCTTGAGACCTATGATTACCGCCCCCTTCTGCCCATCCTTACCCCTCTGCTCCCTCCTGCCTCCCCTTGGATTCTCACGTGTTTTACTAGTTCTCTATTTTTAAAATAATGGTCTTACAATGTATTTGCCCTTATGGGACTGAATTAGTTCACTTAGCATAATGCTCTCCAGTCCCTCCCAAGTTAGGTAGTGATTTACAGAATCATTGCTCCTATGTGCTGCATAGTATTCCATCATGTGAATGTATCATAATGTCTCAATATTAGATCGTGGTTAGACATTTGGGCAGTTTGCCTGTTCTTGCAATGGTGAATAATGCTGCTCTGAACATTGGTGTACAAGTCTCCGTTTGTGCCTCAGTTTTCATTTTCTCTAGATCTATTCCAAGCAGTGGAATAGCTGGGTCATGTGGAATTTCTATGTTCAGCTTTCTGAAGAAGCACAAAACTGCCTTCCAGAGTGGTTGTACCGTCTTACAATCCCACCAACAGTGTATGAGTGTTCCTATCTTACCACATACTCTCCAACATTCTTTTTTTTCCTTTAAACTTTTATTGTTTCATATATAATCTTTTTGTTTGGGTTTTTTTAATTTAACAGTTTATGCACATTTTATTGTTTTTTAAATTTTTTTCTTTTTCTTTTTTAATTTATTATTCATTTCAATGAAAATTTACAGAGACTTTGGATTTCCATTCATTCATTGTGGCACTTTTCTCCCCTCCCAAGCCTCCCCCCTAGTACACTACCCTCTTGGAAAAGTAAAAGAAAAATTCTTTCATTGTTTTGCAATCCCTCCCCCAAGTCCACTCCACTATGCAGCCTTAGCTCTGGACTCCTGTCGAGATAAAAATACCTAATCACATATCCCTTTTCAACGGGTTTCTCCCTCATCTATTTCAATGCAGTATACATTATTGAACCCATCTTTCTCAGTCTCCCTGCAACCCTGATGTCTGTCCTGTTTTACAACAGTGGCACATGCAGTATTTGTCCTTTTGTGACTGAGATACTTCACTCAGCATAATGTCTTCCAGGGTCACCCATTTTGAATAATATTGCACAAGTTCCTTGTTTTTCAATGCAGCGTAGTATTCCATTGTGTGAATATACCACAGCTTCTCTATCCGTTTGTTTGTTGATGGGCACTTAGGTTGTTTCCAACTCCTTGCTATTGTGAACAAAGCCATGATAAACATGGATGTACATATATCTGCTTGGGTGGCAGTTATGGTCTCTTTGGGGTATATTCCCAGTAGTGGAATTGCTGGGTCACCAGCATTCTTTTTTAATAATCAGGTCTTTTTAAAAAAAATATGCTGTTAATTATTGCTGTTCCAATTGTATCTTTTTCAGAAATGTCTTTCATTGTGAAATAAAATCTGTTATTGACTTTAATATTTTTCTTTCACTCGTGCGTCCTAAGGGAGCTCTGACAGCATAGCCCATGGGCAATCACACTGCTAACCCAAAGGCTGGGTCTCTCTGCTGATCTGAATCCACCAGCAGCTTCACAGAAGAAATGTGGATCGTCTCCTCCCCTGTAAGGCAGAGCCTCCCAAAACCTGCTGGCACGGCAGCTATTTAATGGCAATTAATTTCTATTTTTGATGCATCCAGGAAATCAAGTTTAACTTTTGTATCATCAACGCTATTTTTTATAATATAAATACTGCACTTTACTGCTCTCAATGCAGATTTTACTTCTAATGTTCTATTTTAATATCTTTGACATTTTCATATAATCTTTTTCTGTCTCATTCTAAAAACTGTTCACCATTTCTCCTTTCATTTCATAACAATCTTGTTATTTTACATCCCCTTAAATATGTGTAAAATGTGTGTAGTAGCAATATGAGAGTAGCTGAGACTGACTTCTACTGTCTCCCAAAGGGGAACTGTTCCCATAAGCAATATCCATAGTAAAAAAAGTTATTCTTGTAAGGTCAGTTATAGTCTTCCAAGCTCCTGTAACTACTTCTACTCATTCCAACACCAATTTTTCAGCTCTACTGGGTCCAAAATCCATTGCAATGACTACAGAGATTTTACAGACCCATGCTCAGGATTACGGGGCTAATTAGGGAAGTTAACAGGCTATAAATCAGGTTGGTAGCAAGATACAGTTCCTCAGTCCAGAAAGCTTCTCTCAAGTGAGGTGGTCATAGTCCCTTTGAACTTCAGCCTCGTTGCTTTGAGCAATGCCACAAAGTTCCCTTAGTCTTACCAGTTATGGTGTCTTCCCTCAGTCCTCCAACAAGCTTGGGTTAAGCTTGCTTCTGGCTGTGGCAGCAGCAGTCCCAAATCAGCTCTGTCTCAGGTTATTCTCTGGGTTCTTTGCTGTGACAAAGTCAAACACAATGGTTGGAAAAGCCATTTTGAACAATAAACTTTTGACACTACAGCATAACAAGTGATTTCCTCAAAGTTGTTGTTGTTATTTATTATTATTATTATTGTTAATTATTATTTGATCATATTCCAGGCACAAGCAATTTTTAGTGTGCATCTCTTACTTTGAGTCTTCAAAACTGTCCCTTTTCTTTATCTTACAGATAATATTTTTAGTTTTTTTAAATTATTGGTTTGTTAACAATGTTTATATACATTGTGTTTTACACTACTCTTAATTTACATTGTTTTTTACACAATCGTTCTCACGCATTATGTTTTCTAAAATTAGTCACCATTAGACCTTGCCCATCATTACCCTATCTTTTCCCCGGGCCCTTTCCATTTATTTCCACCCACCCACCAAACTGTGTAACCCTGTGGCTTCACCCCTACACATCCTTAACTATCCCCCGCCTTGAGTCCTCATACATATTTTATTAGTTAGCCTTCTATTTTTACAAGAATGGTCTTGTGCAATATTTGTCCTTGTGAGACTGAATTAGTTCACTCAGCATAATTCTCTCCAGCCTCTCAAGTTACACAGTATTTTTCAAAATTGTTGCTCCCGAGTACTGCATAATAAATGTACCACAATTTCTCAATCCATTCAGTTGTGGTTGGTCATTTGGACTGTTTCCATGTTCTTTTGATAGTGAGTAGCACTGTTATGAACATCAGTATACAAATCTTCATTTGTGTCTCACTTCTAATTTACTTGGTGTATATTCCTAGTAATGGAATAGCTAGGTAATATGGAGTTTCTATATTCAACATTTTGAGAAAATGCCAAACTGTCTTCCAGAATGGTTGTACCATTTTACAATCCCACCAAGAGTATATGAAAGTTCCTATCTCTCCACATCCTCTCCAATATTTATTGCTTGCTTCCCTACTAAACTTTGCCACTGCTGCTGGGTGAGGCTGTATCTCATTGTGGACTTTTTTCATAAGACGATTTTTTTTTAGTTGTTGTTAAGTGCTGTTGAGTTGAGTATGACTCATAACAACAGATCTGAACCCTGTCCTATCCTGTGCCATCCTTATCATCTCTGATATACTTGATTCCATTGCTACAGCTATCATGTCAATCCATTTGGTTGAAGGTCTTCCTCTCTCTTGCTAACCCTGTACTTTTCCAAGCAAGATGTTCTTTTCCAAGGAAGAGCCCCTCCTAACAACATGTTCATGTGAGACGAAGCTTCACTATCTTTGCGTCCAAGGAACACTCTAGCTGCACTTTCTCCAAGACATACCTGTTTGTTCTTCTGACAGTTCATGGGACACTCAGCACCATTCTCCAACACTGCAACTCAAAGGCAATGATCTTTTTGCTGTCATCCTTATTCATTGTCCAGCTCTTAGATGTATAACAGGTAACTGAAAAGACCATAGTTTGAATTAGGCATACATTGAAGTTGACATCATTGTTCTTCAATACTTTGGAGAAATCCCTGACAGTCACCTTGCACAAAGCAATAAGTCTCCTGATCTCCTTAGCTGTTGCTAAGGGTATTAATTACGAATCTAAGATGAAATCGTTAAAGAGTTTCAATCCTTTTGTTACCTATCATGATGTTGCCTATTGTCCCAACAATAATGATCTTTGTTTTCTTGATGTTGTGATATAATCCATATCAAAGGCTGTAATTAATCTATGGCAACAAGTGTTTCAGGTCCTCCTCATTTTCAGCAAGCAAGGTGTGTCATCTGCATAGCACAGGTTGTTGATGAGTCTTCCTCCAATCTGACACCACATCCTTCTTCATTAAGTCCAGTTTTTCAAATGATTTGTTCAGCATACATATATGGAAAGAGACTCCAGCCCTGACATACATCTTTCTTGATGCTAAACCATGCAATGTCCCCTTATCATCTTAAAATGAAATAATATTTTCCAGATCTAGTGCCAAAAGTCCAAATGTGAATAGTTGGTTTTGACCTTACTTTTCTCTTCTTTTGGCTCTCACATTTATGATGGATGGTAAACCCAATACCTAGTGGTGGTCATATTTGCACTTATAGAGACTCTCTTGGGGAGAGAAGAAGCTCTTGCGGTGTAATACTGTACTATTAGCCCAAAAATAATCTACCAGCTGCTCTGTGGGAGAATGAGGAGAAGTTTCTCATATAGATCTATGGCCTCAGAAACACAATGGAGGCTCACTCAGAGTAGGAATTAACTCTGTGGCCGTGGGTTTGACTTTTTGGTTCTTAGATGGAAATGATATTTACTCCTAGTCCTATTGCCCAGAACTCTAATATATTCATGAGGAAATGGCATCACAGAAGCTATTAGAATACAGCATCCACTACATCTAGTGTTCTTCCAACTTCCCTCAAGCTGCAGCACTTTTCTTCTAATGACCTCCCTCCCCAAGATTCAATGTGTACTGATGGTTCATTCTATATCCTTCAGCTGTCTGCTGGAAAACCACTGAAGTTGTGCTCAAATGAGTTGATTCCTATTTCTAGTGACCCAATGTGACTGGGTAAAACTGCCCCAGAGGGCTTCCGAGGGGCTTGAGTGGCACAGTGCCTAGTATTTTGTGCTTCCAACAAAACACTGTGTACCTCTGGTGGTTCAAATCCACATACAGCTCCTACAGAAAAAAGATGGACAATCTCCTCTCATTTGCAGCCTCAGAATTGACTCATGGGCAGTGATATTGGAGTTTTGAGTCTTTACAGCAATAGATCCCAAGGAATAGAAGTGAGTTAGAACCACCAACTTTTCCATTGGCAGTGGACTGCCTAACAGTGACGTCATCAAGGACTAAGTGATACATGTTCTTTGGAAATGACAAGTTCTGACTGAATGAAGAGGTGCTTTGGTAGAAAACACCCAGAAACCAAGGGATGGATGGATGGGTGCCCAGTTCCCTAATGGCAATGCAGTTGGTGTCCGTTCAGTCAGCTCTGACTCCTGGTTCCCTTACAGTTGAACAAAATGTTTCCTGGTCCTGTCCTGTTTTCATTACTTGGGTATATTTTAGTCCATTGTTGAGGCAGTTATGTTAATCCATCTCATGGAGGGATTCCCTCAGTTTTGCTGACTTTCTACTTTACCAAATATGATGTCCTTTTCTAGCAATTTTCCCCTGATGACACTGAATTACTCTAATGGAGATAAAAATTATGATTCAGGAAAGCAGTTGAGTAAGAACAAGAGGATTTTCCTGTTCACTTTCATAAAGAGCTTTCCTTTTCATGATCAATTATTCAATTGTGGTTTTTAGTCCAGTTAAATGTTGTTGTTGTTGTTATGTGCCGTCAAGTCGTTTGCGACTCATAGCGACCCTATCTATGTACAACAGCCCTAAACCCTGCTCTATCCTGTGCCAATTGCACTGCCTCTGACACACCAATCCCAGTCACTGAATCAATCCACCTCATAGAGGGTCTTCCCTTCTTGCGCCGTCCCTCCACCCTCCCAAGCATGATGTCCCTCTCCAAGGACGTGTCCCTCCTTACAACAAAAAGTTGTTTCTCTTTCACATTTAAAGAAGTACAGCAGATTAGAAGGGAGGGATTTCATAAAGCTGCTTGGGATTCAGACTCTTCTTTTCACAATTTTTTTCACCCTTATAGTTGGGGTTTTGCTGAAGCAGGAAGGAAAAGGCTGAATAAAGAGACTTGAGTTAAGTTCATACACGTTTCATTAGACAGAACTTGGTCACATGATCACATCCAGCAGTAAGGAAGTCTTGGAAAACAAGGCTTTCCTGTCAGGGAGGGAGTCATTAGCCTGCCAAAAACTAGAGATTGCATTTGTAAAGAAAGGGAAAATTAATGGGAGTGTGTGACCATATTTAACTTTATTCACCATCTTCACCTGACTTCATTCTCATTAACCAGTTTTCATGAATGTGTACTGTCTTCTAATACACATTCATAATGTGGGCTCTGGTTGCCGAGTGGTAAGGAACTGCACTGCAGGCCTAAAGGCGTCCAGTTCCAATCCACCAGCTACTCCAGAGGAGAAGGATGGGAAATCTCTTTCTGTGCGATTTACTGTCTCTGGAAACTCTCTGGAGGATCAGCTGGGAGTCAGTTCTGACTCCACAGTACACAACAGCAACAGTGCATTATGAATGTGATTTGCTTTAAAAGTAAATTTGTTTTGTACTTTTAGGAACAGTGGAGCGAGGATTCTGAAGCTTCATCTGACATACTTTGGACATGTTGCAAGGCAGGACCAGTCCTTGGAGAGGGACAGCACAGGAGAGGAAGACCCTCAATGAGACGGGGGTAAGTGTGTCAGAGACAGTGAGATTGGCCCATGATAGAGCAGATTTTAGGGCTGTTGTACATAGGGTCACAGGAGACTCAACAGCACATAACAACAACAACTTTTAAGAACACTCTGCCTATAGTGTGCAGTCAAGTCAACACTCGTTAAGGGGATAAATAAGACATGACCCCAATTCTTTTGTAACCTTTCTTCTTCTCTCTCTCCTTCACATCCAGTTAATTCCAACTCTTGGCTGACCCTCCATGGGGTTTCTGAGAATGTAACTTCCATGGGAAGAGATGGCTCATCTTTCTGCCTTGGAGACATTAGTGAATTAGAACCACCAGAGATTTGGGGCCTTTAGGTCAGCAGGACAACTCCCTAAGGACGATGCCCAAAGATCTCCCTTTGATAATCTAAGCTGTATTTCCAGAGTCAAGACTGGAATAGTAAAACCTCTTCATGACATAGAAAATATTCCAATGTCAAAAGATTCTATCTCTCTCAGACACTTGGTGAAGGAAAGATGGGATTGTTACTTGACAGAAATTCTAAATGCCACTGCCTTTGGGATAGTTGCACAGCTTCCTGTGGACTATGCCACAGAGCTCCCTAGAGTTCTAAATACTTTATTTTCTTATGATCAAAATTATTTTGGGGATCAAGAATATTTTATAGTGTTAATAAACCAAAAGTTAAGGGCATTGCATAAGTTGCCTTCAACTTTAAAGTTTCACTGGCTAGCTGTCCAGAAATTGTCAAATAAAAAGTAGATGCTTCCCTTAAGAAGGTTAAAAGGTTAAAAAAAGGGGTTAACTAGAGGTATAAATCTCAACATTTTTTGTCTCCCCAAAATTTCAGTGAAAGTACAGGTATGTCCTCAGAGCAAGTCCATAGCACAAGTCCCCAGTGATAAACGTTTGGCATAGTATAAGTCAGTATCAGGCAAACAGAGTACAAGTTAGTCTCCCAGATGCAAACACTTGACTTATATACAATCTATAGGTAGAAAGCAACCCCATAAAACCTGCCACTTTAACAACATTTACAAATTATGATAAGTGGGCACAAATGTGTGATGCCCATCTTTATCCCCATTGTATTTTATTAAACATGCTTTAGTGTATCTGAATGAGTTTCTTGAGGAGTTTCAAGCACAGAGGTTTTTTACACAAGAAACAGCCCAGTCCACTGCTGTCAAGTCAATTCCTACTCCTGGTGACACGCCATCAGGTTTCCAAGGCTGTAAATTATAATGTAAAGAGAATTCCCTTTCTTCTCCCTCAGAACAACTGGAGCATTCGAACTGCCGACGTTTCTGCCAGTAGTGCAATATGTAAAGCACTATACTATTAGAACTCTTCATGTGTACAAAAGTATACAGTATATTATATACTGAGTGAGGTATTTGACTGACATTAAACATGAGCTGTATTGTTCTGATGTACAAATTTGGCTTAAGGATGGGCTTAGGAATGAGGCTCAATCATAATCTAGGGTTTGCCTGCTAATGTGTTTCCTTTTGTGTTCTGGTCTCATATCTTAGTGTGTTTTACAGCTGGTAGAAGAACGACTGGAACAGCACAGGAGAACGACTAGAACAGCACATCAGCAGAGAACTGCCAGAAGTCCAGGCTGGGTTTAGAAGGGGTTGTGCTACTTAGGGATATTGTAGCTAATGTTAGCTGGATCTTAGCTGAAAGCTGTGTTTCATTGACTATGCAAAGGCGTTTAACTGTGTGGATCATAACAAACTGTGGCTGACTCTGAGAAGAATGGGAATCCCAGAACACTTGATCATTCTAATGTGAAACCTATACTTGGACCAAGAGGCAGTCGTCAGACAAGAGCAAGGAAACACTGCATGGTTCAAAATTGGGAAGGGTGTACGCCAGGGATGTGTCCTATCTCCATACCTTTTCAACCTGTATGCAGAGCAGATTATCCGAGAGGCTGGGCTCTATGAGGAGAAGTGTGGTGTCAGGATTGGTAGAAGATTCATCAACAATCTGCGTTATGCAGATGACACAACCCTGCTTGCTGAAACTGAGGAGGACCTGAAGCACCTACTGCCGAGGGTCAAGGACTGCAGCCTCCAATATGGATTGAGGCTCAATGTCAAGAAGACAAAGATTCTCACCACTGGACCAATTGGCAGCATCAGTATGCATGGTGAAGAGATTGAGATTGTTCACAGCTTTAGTTTCCTTGGCTCCATAGTCAACAGTCTTGGCACCAGCAGCCAGGAAATTAAAAGGTGCATTGCCATGGGAAAGTCTGCTGTTAGGGACCTCTCCAAAGTACTGAAGAGCAATGGTGTCTCTCTGGAGACTAAGGTGCGTCTGATACAGGCCATGGTCTTTGCTATCACTTGTTATGCCTCAGAGATTTGGACAGTGACTAAGGAGGATAGAAGGAGAACTGATGTCTTTGAGCTGTGGTGCTGGAGAAGAGTATTGAGGGTACCATGGACTGCTAGGAAAACAGATTCATCCTGGAAAGAGTTAAACCGGGTGGCTCCTTGGAGGCAGGGATTCTGAGGCTCCGTCTGGCATACTTTGGACATGTTGTAATGAGGGACTGGTCCTTGGAGAGGGACATCATGCTGGGCAGAGTGGAGGGACAGTGCAGGAGAGGAAGGCCCTCTATGAGGTGTATTGATTCAGTGACTGGGGTGATCAGGATGGGTGTGTCGGAGACAGTGTGATTGGCACAGGACAGAGCAGGTTTTAAGGATGTTGTACATAGGGTTGCTATGAGTTGTAGGCCACTCGACGGCACATAGCAACAACAACAACAACAACCTAACCTGTATAAAAGTAATTCTCGGCACTTGTTACATCTGAAGAGAAGACTAGGTATAGACGTTAAGGTCCCACAAAGCCAAACAGGTTCCCCTGGAGTAAAATTATGTTTGTGTTTCCTACTGCTCACCTCAATTCATTGGGAAATGTTTGGCTATCAATTATCCTGATGCAAGGGATGAACATTAATATTAAAATGACAGCATTGCATAATAAGTTATTTCACATCTCTATAGAGTAGGTTTCCTCTGTAGAAATAAGAGAGGGTTTTGTAATCAAATCAGTTGTCATGATAAACTCCTGCATATCACAGTAGCGCTGTACTTCCTAGTGTTTTCAGTAACCAATTTTTCAAAAGTGGGTCACTAGGCCTTTGTTCCAAGGCACCTCTGGCTGGATTTGAAGTTCCAACCTTTCAGTCAGCAGCCAAGCATTATCATGTATTTGCACCATCCAGGGTCCCTGAGTTTTTCTGAATAGACTTTCTATAAAAGCATGGTGCGAAGGGTAAGGTCAGTGGGAATAGGCTGATAAAGTGACAGGGATTCCTTTCCAAAAGGAAAATGAAATTAGAATGTGCTGATAAGTGTGATAGTTTGTGCGAACTCCTCAGAGCACTCCTCAATTTTTCACCAGGTGAAGTTGCTGACATTTAAAATCCAAGAGGTGGTAGAGCTTCCACTGTCACAGTATCGCCAAGTCACCACAATATGAAAAACTGACAGATGCGTGGTGGCCAATTTTATTGTTTCAGTTAGACTCTTTCAGTCTAAAATAAGAGGAAACTACTCAGTTAAGGGGGAGGGGGGAGAATGAGAGCATGTGTCGTAAATGCCAGGAGCCCAAAAGCTGTCAGTGTGAAGTTCTTCCTCTCTACCTCTCCGGTCAGGTTTGTTTGTTTATTTTCCTGCATTACCATAGGAACTCAAAAGTACACAAATCAGTGCTGCTTCTTATAGTTGTTATATGCAGGCAAATCAACTGTGACTCACAGAAACCCTGTGCACTAGAGCTCTGAACCCTGCCCTATCCTGAGCCAATCTTACTGTCTCCAACATACCTACCCCCTTTATCCCGGTGATAGTGTCAACCCATCTCATCCTGAGTCTTCCTCTCTTGTGTTGTTTCTCTACCCTCCCAAGCATGATGTCCTTTTCCAAGGACTGGTCCCTCCTGGCAACATGCTCAAAGTATGTGAGATGGAGCTTTAAGATCCTGCCTCCAAGGAACAAATTGGCTTCCTTCTCTCCAGGACAGAGCTATTAGTTCTATTGTCAATCCATGGAATGTTCAAAACTCTTTTCCAAAGGCATAGATTGTTCTTTTATCATCCTTAGTAATTATGTGCAGCAATAAATTGTGAAGACCAAGGCCTGGATCAGGTGCACCTCAGTCTCTAGACTGACATTGTTGCTCTTTAGCACTCTAGAAAGGTACCTGCCAGCAATGTTGACTGTGGAACTGAGTAAGCTGAAATTGTTAACAATTTCAGTCTCTTCTCCATCTATCATGGTGCTGCCAATTTGCCCCATGATGAGAATCTTTGTTTTCTTGATGCTAAGATTCAATCCATATTGAAGGCTGCAGTCATTGACTTTCTGCAGTAAATGCTTAAAGTCCTCCTCAGTTTTGGCAAGGAAGGTTTTATCATCTGCATAGCATAGGTGGTTAATGAGCCTTTCTTCAATCTGCATGCCACATTCCTCTTATAGCTTCCCAAATAATCTGTTCTGTTTATAGATTAAAAAGATATAATAATGATAATTTTTTTTAAAAAAAATATGGAGAAAGCTTACATCCCTGATGCATACCTTTCTTGATTTTGAACCAGGCCCGGCTTCCTTTCTCTGTTCTGACAACTGCTCCTTTGTTCAACTATAGGTTTTGCATGAGAATAAAAAGGTGTTTGGATATTTCCATTCTTCTCAAGGTTAGCTACAATTTGTTGTGATCTACACAGTCAATTGTCTTTGCATAGTGAATTGAAACACAGAGAGAGGTTCCTGTGTACTCTGCTTTTGACCAGGATCCATTTGACATTGGCTATGATGTCCCTAGTGCCATGCCCCCCTCTAAACCTAGCTTGGTATTTCTGTGTCAATGTACTGTTCCACTCATTTTGGGATAATCTTCAGCAGGAATTTGCTATTAGTGATATTGTTTGATAATTTCCACACTCTGTTAAATCACTTTATTTAACTGAATCATTGGAGAAGCTCAATATCAGCTGTGAAAACTAGGCCAGGTGCTGATTGTGAAACAGATAATCAGCTACTCATAATGAAGTTAAACTGAAGCTAAGCAAAATTCTATCAAATCCACAACAATCAAAATTTGACCTAGAGTCTATCCCACCTGAATCTAAAAACCATCTCAGGAACAGGTTTGAGGCCTTGAACACTAATGAGTGAAGGCCAGATGAGCTGTGGGAGGATATAAAGAATATTATCCATGAAGAATGCAAAAGGTCATTGCAAAGACAGTGGAGGAAGAAAAGACCAAGGCAGATGTTGGAACATACTCTGAATATTAAACTAGAGCACTGAGAAGCCACAACAAAGGGAAGAAATCATGAAGTTAAGAAGCTGAACCAAAGATTTCAAAGAGCAGTTAGAGAAGACAAAGCAGATATTATAATGAGATGTGCAAAGATCTAAAGTTGAAAAATCAAAAGGGTTGAACTCACTCAGCATTTCTTAAGCTGAACAAACTGAAGAACAAATCCAAGCCTCAAGTTGCAATACTCAAGGATGTCTTGGGCAGAATATCGAATATTCCAGAAAGCATTAAAAAAAGATGAAAGGAGTACACAGAGTCACTCTACCGAAAAGAACTGGTTGACACAGAAGAATTTCATGAAACAATTTAAGTTCAAGAGGGAATGGTGATAGGGAGGAAGTTCAAGCTGCTTTGAAGGAAATGGCAAAAAATAAGGCAATGGACATGTCAAAATGCCAATTGACATATTTTAGTAAACTTATGCAGCTCTGGACATACTCATCAGTTTGTGCCAAGAAATCTGGAAGACAACAAATTACATGTAGGAAGAGATTTTCGATCTGATGCCCTTTAATGCCTGTTCTCAGATAATATGAGGTATGATGCTCCTGTTTTTCCTTTTACTTGAACTTGCATCGAATTTCATTAATCCAAACATTACTGATCCATGTGTAAGTTCACAAGAAAATAATCAAGTACTCTGGGATTCCCAGTCTTCTCAATGCCAGTCACAACTTGTCACGATCCACACAAACACCTTTGCATAGTCAATAAAACACAAATAGACATTCTTCTGGTATTCCTTACTTTCAGGAAGGATCCATCTGACATCAGCAATGATAGCCCTAGTGCCACAGCCTCTTCTAAATCCTGCTTGAACTTCTGGCAGTTCCTTATCTATGTACTGTTCCAACCATTTTTAAATGATCTTCAGCAGTATTTTGCTTGCGTGTGATATCAATGATATTGTTTGATAATTTCCACATTCAGTTGGATCACATTTCTTGGGAATAGGAAAAAATATGGACCTCTCTCAATCTGATGGCCGGACAGCCATCCTTCAAATTTCCTGATAGAGGCTGGTGAGTGCATCCAAGGCTTCTTCTATTAATTGAAACAAGTCAATTGGTAGTCCACTGATTCCTGGGGCCTTATTTTTTGACAATGTCTTCAGTGCAGCTTCTACTTCCTCCTTCATGTGGAACCTATACCTGGATCAGGAGGCTGTTGTACAAGGAGAGCAGGCGAGTACTGAATGGATTGGAATTGAGAAGGGAGTGTGTCAGGGTTGTATTCTCTCTCCACACTTATTCAATCTGTATGCTGAGCAAATTATCTGAGAAGCTGGACTCTTTGAGGAGGAATGTGGCATCAGGATTGGAGTGAGACTCATCAATAACCTGTGTTATGCAGATGACACAACCTTGCTTGCTGAAAGTGAAGAGGGCTTGAAGCACCTGTTGCAGAAGATCAACGAATGCAGACCTCGGTATGAATTGCATCTCAGTGTCAGGAAAGCGAATATTCTTACCATTGGACTGATAGGCAGTATTGTGATGGATAGAGAAGAGACTGAAACTGTCAACAGCTTCATCTTTCTTGGATCCACAATTAACAATCTTGGTATGAGCCGTCAGGAAATAAGGAGATGCATTGCATTGGAAAAATCTGTAGTTAAGGACCTTTTCCATTTATTGAGGAGTTATTTTGAGGACTAAGGTGCTTCTGATTCTGGCCATAGTCTTTCCTATTACTAGCTATGCATCTGAGACCTAAACAATGAATAAAGGTGAGTAAAAGAATTGATGTTTTTGAGCTGTGGTATTGGAGAAGAGCACTGAACATCAAGAGAATGAGCAGATATGTCTTGGAGATGGTTCAGCTAGAGTGCTCTTTGAAAGCACGAATGATAAGGCTTCGCCTCTCATACTTTGGACATGTTTCTAGGTGCTGCTATTCTTTGGAGAGGGACATGATGTTGGGAAGGGTTTAGCGAGGGAGAGGAAGACCCTCAACCAGGTGGATTGATATAGTGACTGCTGCAATGGGCTCTTGTGTGTCAGGAAGAGTGAGGATAGCACAGGATAGGACAGGGTTCCAACCTTTTGTTCACAGGGTCGCTATGAGTCATGCTCAACTTGACGGCACCTAACAATAACAAAAACAACAATAAACTTTACCGCAAAATAATAGTCAATGTCCTCAGCCTGGTTTTCCAGCACAAATACATACCTCTTTTACTACATAATTTTTTCTGATGTTCTCCAAATGTCAATCTTTATGCATGTATATCTTGTCAACAAGTAAGAACCCATATTCTTTTCAAATAAAAGCAAGGGGATTAAGTAAAGATTCAAAACTTTTCGAATCAGGTTCATCTTTGATCTCACAAGTCTTAAACTAGACCTTCTAAAGTGATCGAGTAAAAGACGATATGTATGAGAAAAAAATCCCAAAGGCTAAAAGTCCAACATTCTTATTGTAGGTTTTAAGATCAAGAAAGTCTTATTGTATGTGCTGTTGAGTAAAAGATGACACATAGTGACCCTATGAACAACTAAATCCTGTCCTTTCCGGTACCATCCTTATCAGCTCTGACACATGTGAGCCCACTGCTGCAGTCACTGCGTCAATCCACCTGATTGAGGGCTCCATTTTCCCCAAGCATGATGTCCCTCTCCAAGCAATAGCCTTTCCTCAGTACGTGCCCAAAATATATGAGACGAAATTTCAGCAGTATAGCAACCAAGGAGCACTCTGCCTGCACATTGTACAATACATATCTGTTTGTTGTTTTGGCAGCCCGCACTCTTTTCCAACATCACAGTTCAAAGGCTTCAGTTCTTCCTTTGCCATCCTTATTCATTGTACAGATCTCAGATGCATAGCAACTGATTGAAAAGTCTAATCAGGCACATTTTAGATCTCAAACCAACATCTTTGCTTCTCAATCATTTGAAGAGGTCCCTGACTTCATATTTTCCCAGTGCAATATATATTCTGACCTTCTAACTGTTGGTACCAAATGTATTGATCATGGATCTAAATAAGATGAAGTTATTGACAGGTTCAGGGTTGGGGTTTTTTTTTAATTAAATTTTATTAATTTTAATGAACATTTACAAAGATTTTGGGTTTCTATTCATTCATTGTTGCTATTTTCTCTAC
>NW_006399818.1:10250303-10252155 GCF_000299155.1 Elephantulus edwardii
TGTCCCTTTGGTAATAGGAAACACGTAGACTATTGTGGAGATTGATTTTGGAATTTAGATGCACTGTTATCAATTGTGCTTAGCTGTACATGTTCATATCCTTGAAGATGTATCATGGAACTGTTGCAGCCTAGAAGACACAAATTTAACTAACAAGTTAAAAGTACATGAGTCAAATTGTGACATTGCCTTTCAGTCCAATGACCAAGATTTTTGTCTTCTTGACATTGAGCTGCAATCCACATTGGAAGCTGCAGTGTTTAATCATCTGAAGCAAGTTCTTCAAGTCTTCCTCACTTTAAAGAAGCAAAATTGTGTCATCTGCGTAATGAAGTGTATTGATAAGTCTTAGTCCATTCTTGATGCTATATTCTTCTTCATAGAGTTGAGCTTCTCTAATAATTTGCTCAGTGTACAGATTATGGAAAAAATATACAACCCTGACACACACTTTTCTTCATTTTAAACCATGTACTATTTCCTTACTCTGTTCACACAATAACTGCTTCGTTTAGGTATAAGGTTTTTGTTTTACTTTCAAAAAAATACTGGTTTATTTACAAAGTTCATATATACTGTTTTTCACACTGGATATTTCCCATTTCCCTCCCCACCCCACACCTCCACCCATCAAATTGTGTGACCCCATGATTAACCACCCTCCACCCCCT
Source organism: Elephantulus edwardii (assembly GCF_000299155.1). Lineage (NCBI taxonomy): Eukaryota > Metazoa > Chordata > Mammalia > Macroscelidea > Macroscelididae > Elephantulus > Elephantulus edwardii. The sequence goes on from NW_006399818.1 coordinate 10,250,975, forward strand.
GCCCATCTAGGTATAGGTTTTGCATAAGCAAAATTAAGTGTTCTAGGATTCCCAGTTTTCTCAGTGTCAGCCATAATTTGTTATGATCCACAGAGTCAAATGCCTTTGCATAGTCAATAAAGCACAAATAGACATTCTTCTGGTATTGTTTCCTTTCAGCCAAGATCCATCTGACATCAACAATGATATCCCTTGTGCCATGGCCTCTTCTAAATCCAGCTTCAGTATCTGACAGTTCTTCATGTACTGGTCAAGCTGTTTTTGAATGATCTTTCACAGTATTTTGTTTGTATGTGATATTAATTATTTTGCTGATAATTTCCACATTCTATTGCATTAATCTTTCTAGGGAATGGGAACAAATATGGATCTCTTCCAATCCATTGGCCAGATAGTTGTCCTCCAAATCTCCTAGTATATTCTGGTGAACACATCCAGTGCTGTATCTGTTTGTTGAAACATGTCAGTTGTTATCCCATCGATACCTGGGGCTTTATTTTTGCCAGTGTCTTCAATGCAGCTTGGACTTCTTTTGTTCATTACCATCAGCTCTTGATTATATGATACTGAATTATTTCCATGTCAGCCAATTCTTTTCATTACAAGCATTCTGTGTTTCCCTTCCATCTCCTTTCGACACTTCCTGGATCATTCAAGTATTAATGATTTCTAAATATTGCAACTCAAGCAAGGCTTGAATTTGTTTTAGTCCTTACAGCTCGAGAAATACCAAGCAACTTCGTCCATTTTTGTTCTCCAAGCATTGATTTCTGCACATTCTGTTTTAACGCCTTGTCTCCTCGAGCTTCCCTTTGATATCTTGTGTTCGGCTCTTTCACTTCAGCATCTCTTCCCTTTGTTTTGTCTTCTCAACAGCCTAGTGCAATTTTCAGGGTCTCTTTTGAGATCCATTTTGGCTTCCCCCCCCCCTGTCTTCTTCGTCACATTTTGTTCTGTTCATGTGCTTGATTTTATTATAACACTCATGTGGTCTTCAACCATTAGTGTTCAATGCTTCAAACCTATTCTTAAGATGATTTATTCAATCAGATGGGATAGATTTAAGATTATATTTTTGTTCTTATGGAATTGTTTCAATCTTCTTTAGCCTTAATTTTAACTTGCTCACAAGTAATTGATGGTCTATAGCAAGATTTTACTGAAGATTATCCAGAAACAAC
>NW_006399818.1:10261737-10262847 GCF_000299155.1 Elephantulus edwardii
CCCTTCCCAATTTTGAACCATGCAGTGTGCCTCTTAGTCCAAGTATAGGTTTCACATTATCATGATCAAATGTTCTGAGATTCCCATTCTTCTCAGTCAGCCACAGTTTGTTATGATCCACACAGTCAAATGCCTTTGCATAATCAATGAAACGCAGCTAGACATCTCTCTGGTATTTCCTGCTTTCAGCTAAGATCCATCTAACATTAGCTACAATATCCCTACTACCAGGACCCCTTCTAAATCCAGCCTGCCCTTCTGGCAGTTCTAGGCTGATGTGCTGTTCCAGTCATTTTTGGATAATCTTCAGCAGAATCTTGCTTGCAGGTGATATCAATGATATTTTTTATAATTTACACACTCTCAAAACACTTTTTTTAAAAGCAACATGTACATTGCCTGTGTTTGAACTCTATCTAAGAGAAGAGTAGGGTGTCAGACATTACCAAGTGTTCCCAAGGCCATGAAGACTAGGAATTTGCATATACTGCTGGCAAAAACACTTTTGAAAATAAATGGCAATACCTGGAAGGTTGAAGATATTAATACATTGTGGCCCCCAAATTCCACATCTTGAGAAATATGAAACTAAATTCATGCATATGAACCCCCTGGAGTACATACAATAATTTTCATAACCTCAGTCCAGGGACCTCTTGTAGTCTGTTGGGTAAAGACCTGCACTGTCAACCTAAAGACAGGCAGTTCAAATCCCCCAGCTGCTTTTTGGGAGAAAGATGGACAATCACCTCCTAAGGGATTAACAGTCTCTGAAAACATTTTGCTGGCCAGCTGAGTCAGTTCTGCTTGAGAGCACATAACAACATGATTAACTCCAACCTGGATCCGACCCAAAAGACATATAAAGTAAAATGGTAGAATGAATGTGGGTGAATTACAGCTGCATAGGACAATATGATTACATTTATCAAAACAGGACTGAACAAAAGAGGCCAAACACAAATGAATATGCACTGTATCAGTCCAAAAGTCCAAAAACAAGCAAAACGAAATTATATTGTTTAACAGTTTTGAGACTAACTTATTACCAATGTTTTAATTTTTTCCCCATTTCATTCAAAACGCCTTCCATTACTTAAAACAAATGGT
>NW_006399818.1:10263367-10264911 GCF_000299155.1 Elephantulus edwardii
CAAATTGTGCATTCCTGGCTGTATTTGTTAGCTTCTTTATACCATAGAATAGGCCTTCTAAGCTTGATCACAGTTTGTCTCTGATGGGCTTTATGGTTTGGGGCTTTATTCTCATATCTCTGATCCACCTTGAGCTGATTTTTTGCTTATGGTGGGAGATGTGGACCCTGTTTCGGCTTTCTAGAGGTAGTAGTCCAGTTTTGCCAACACTATTTGTTGAAGATATTATCATTTCTCAATTTGATAGATTTTATTTCCTTGTCAAATATTAGTTGACCATAGATAAGTCCATTTCCAGGTTCTCAATGCTGTTCATTGGTCTGTCTTTGTACCAGAACCACACTGTTTTGATTACTACTGCTGTGTAGTATGTCTTGAGATCAGAGAGTGCTATGCCTTCCACTTCATTTTTGTTTTCAGAAGTGTTTTCCGTATTCAGGGTCTCGTTTCTCCTCAAATAAACTTGACAATTTTCCTTTTTACCTCCTTGAAAAATGGATTTGGTATCTGTATTGGGATTGCATTGAACATGTAGATTGCTTTTGGAAGGATTGTCATTTTCATTATATCAAGTCTTCTTATCTATGAACAGGAAACATTTTCCCATTTATTTAGGTCTTTTATTGTTTCTCACATAAGTATTCTATAGTTTTCTTTATACAGGTCTTTTGCATCTCTAGTTACATTCATTCCCAAGTATCTCAATTTGTGGTTGGCTATTATAAACGCTATTGCTTTTTTAATTTTCCTTCTCTGTGTTTTCTTTGTTACTGTAAGGGAATCCCACTCACTTTTGAGTATTGATTATGTATCCTGCAACCCTACCAAATTGGTCTACCAGCTCTAACAGGATTTTTGTTGAGTCCTTGGGATTTTCTGTGTATATTATCATACCATAGTTACAGTTTAACCATCTCTTTGCAGGTTTGGATGTCTTTTGTTTCCTTTTCTTGTCATATTACACTAGCAAGTAATTAGAATACAATCTTGACTAGAAGCGGTGACAGTGTACACATTTTTAAACAGCATGGTTTATTGAATGTATATATTTCTTTGCCTTTTGTTCCCTCCCCAGTTCTCACTAACATGACTGTGCTGGTGTTGTGTTGTTGGGTACTGTTGACTACGACTCATAGCAACTCTATGAACAACAGATCAGGAGTGCTGTTTTCCTGTTCCTGCACCATCCTCACAATCACTGCTCTGCTCTAGCCCATTGTTACAATCACTGTGATAACTCTCATAGAATAGAAACAGCATAAACTGTAAGGAAAAGGAGAATTAAAGACAAAATTCAGAGGCAAAATTGCAGAGCTGGAAAGCAGATGAACAACTAGAGAAAGTAGACATGCAAGTCAGCAGTGTGGAAGTCTCAGAAGCAGGTTTACTAGGGTTTAGTGGATGTTCAAAAGCTCAGAAGTAAGAAGTGGGAGTAGTACTTGGAGAGAAAAGATGATTTCAGGGACGTCAAAAACAGCACTGGTTAAAAAAAAAAGATAAGACAAAAAAATAGATGATTGGGAAAAGTAAAGACAATAAACCCT
>NW_006399818.1:10265386-10267549 GCF_000299155.1 Elephantulus edwardii
ACCCCAACCCTGATGTCAGTCCCATTCCACAACAGTGGCACTATGCAATATTTGTCTTTTAACCCTGTTGTCTTTTAAACTTTCTGCAATTTTCAATTTCATGCAAAAATTTTAAGTTGTATCTTTCTGTATATAATAAATCACTTGTTTCAAATTGTATAGACATACTTCAGAAAGCAGGATCTACTCATATCAGATCTCAAGTCACAGATTCTGTCACCCATGTTTAGCACAATATAAAACTTCTAAATTAAAAATTTTAAAAAGTATTGGTTAAAATCTTTGAGAGAAAATAAAACAAACAAACAAACAAAAAACAATCTTTGAGACAGATCAAAATGAAGTGGAACAAGGAACTTCTGTGGCCAGAGCCCGTTACGACCAGAACAAACTTGCCACAATAATTGATACCTGGTGTCCTAGAACTCTCTGCTCCAAAATGCTGTTATGAGCACCCAAGTGCCCTTTTATCAAATAGTGTAACTACACTACCCAAAATTCCCTGGGGTGAGGTGTGTTTTGCACTGCTTTGAATCATCATATCTCTCCTTATAAAAGGTACTTTTTGAATAAACTTCTTGCATGACAAGATTGATCTCTCACTTCGTCATTCTTGCTAGGAGGAAAACAGACCCTCAGGTGGACGGTGGCCCTATAATAATCTACAAAAGAACCTAGTGGCAAGAAGCTGCACTGTAGAGGTATATGGTTCAAATCCACCAGATGCTCTGTTGAAGAAGGAGGGACAATCTCCTCCTTTATCAGTCACATCTGATTTGATGGTACACACACAAAAAATAATAAAAACATTTTCAAAACCATGTACATAAGAAGCAAGTTTATCCCATCTCTTTACTGGGCCAATGCCCCACCCCTTTCCAACAAAGGACTTAAATTGTCCTCAAAGAAGAGATTAAATAAGTGGGGCTCTGGACAGGGGTCATCTGGCAACATTGTGGGCAGAATTCCTATACTTAAAACCACAGGACTAAGAGATTGTATTAGGAGCAATGATGGTACAGTGGGAGAATTCTCACTTTCCATGCTAGAAACCCAGGTTCTAATCCTGGCCAATGCACCTAACAATGAACCTGTCACTGGAGGCTTGTAAATTGCTGTGATGTTGAACATGTTTCACAGAGCTTTATCACTAATACAGACTAGGAAGAAAGACTTGTCAATCTACTACTTCTGAAAGTTAACCACGGAAAACTATGGATCACTGCAGATTAATCTGGTAGTATCTGGGATCAGCTTAAAATGGTTACAGACCTTTAAAAAAAGGCCAATGCAACCTTTCTCCATTCAATTCTTTCTCAAACTCTCTCTCTCACAAGAGTATACATTTCCTCTGAATATGTTTAAACATACCAGGGAATCTACCAACTCTATCTTGTCTTTCTTGGAACTGTCCTTCCTGAAACCTTCCATTGTCCTTTGTTCCAATCTGGGTTGACTGCTCTCTGGATCTATTGCACACTTTTCCTGGGATCTGTGGTGATGTCCTGTGGATTACCCAGCCTTTATGCTGCTGATCCCTTTTTACTTTAATCCCATGTTTCTGCTCTGGACCATGTATATCACCACATGGCTTGTTTTGCTTATTTTGTTTTAATCACACAGTTTCTTGAGAAACAGTGCCCAAGAGCTAATTCTGTAAAAAATTCTGCATATCTGCAAACGTCTTTATTGTGCCCCTCATGATAAAAGGGCATACCTCATAGGACCATTGTGAGAGGGAAATGTTGGAGGGTGAGGTGTGTGAAAGCATCTAGAATGTGGAAGGCACGAGAAAATTATTTACCTATCGGGTTGTTATTCTTGTTAGGTACCATCAAACTGGAACCACCTCATAGCTGAGTCTCCAGTGGGTTTTCAGAAGAGATTGTTCATATAGTTATTGTCACTAATATCTGTAAAACATAGGAACAGGATCTGGTACAGAGTATGCATTAGCTGTTAGCTGCTACTAGAATCAGTACTATTGATTTATTTTTCTCTGCTTGGTCATTCCACTCAAAGAAAATCCCGTTAACTTTAGGTTGAAAATACATCCAGAATTTATTTCTCTGACTGCACATTGTGCAGACATCTCCAACTACCAGATGAATCCTAAGTCTCTGAACTCATTTCTTATTTTCCTGACAGTGTGTGTGTGTGTGT
>NW_006399818.1:10268319-10270116 GCF_000299155.1 Elephantulus edwardii
CCGAGGAAGAGGAGGAGGAAGGGGAAGCCAAACATGAGCACCTGCCACTCCTTGCACTGAGGGTTCCGGGCCAGGTGGAACAGGGTCAGTGCATTAAAAAGCTGCCAGAAATGTCCAAAGAAAAAAAAAGAGCAGCAGGAAAGTGAGGCCCCGCCACATGCAGGACTGGAAGCCCTCCACGGTGAGGTCCATGGTGTGCCTCTCGCCCAGCGCCCGCAGGCGGTACAGACAGCCGCTCTGGTAGTAATACTGCAGGAACTGCACAAAGGTCCGGTACATAGAGAAGGACAGGAACTGGTTCCGGAACCTCTGATACATGAGGCCGTCAGGCCACGTCAGCATAACTCCCGACAGGTACGTGAACACGTAGTGATGAAACACCCACCAGCCTTTGATCCGGGAGCCCTTATTGAAGAGGATGCTCTCCCGGATGGTCAGGATGCAGTAGTACCAGACCAGCAGGAAATTTAAGGCCGCATCTGTCACCCTGGAGTTGAGGAAGCGGCAGGTGAAGGAGATGAGGATGAGGATGATGGTGAGGTAGAGCTTGAACTTCTCCTACTCGTCCTTGTAGGCAAACTTAGCCTGCTTGCTGAGGAGTGTCACGTTGACGTTGCCCAGAACCAGGCTCAGGTACAACCCATTCTTCTTAGGCAAATAGGCCTCCGTGTTGAAGAAGACTCCTTGACGCTCCTTGATCTGGTTCTCCAGCTCCCGCACAGCCCCGCATGGCCCCTGCCGGGAGGGAGGGTTTGCATTTCTTCAGGACAAGGGCCAGCTCCTGGAGCAGCTTCTTCTGCCGAGTGATGGAGCTGGTGCAGCTGTCCTGCAGCTTGGTCAGCTCCTCCAGCTTCAAGTGGTACAGCCGGTGGGCCTCCTGGACGCTCTGGAAGTCCTGCTGCAGAGTCTCCCAGGCCTGCAGGCAGTTGTCTAGCGGGCCTGAGGGTGGAGGATGATGGCTGCGGACCGCAGAGCCGAGGAGCGCAGAGGACGGTACTGCAAAGCAGCTGGGCCCCAGGCACCTCTGCCTCTGCCACCTCAGCCACCGCCCCCCACCCCCGGCAGTCTATATATTTTTACATGTGAATCAGATGTTGATTCTTGTTCCCAGTATAGCACTGGCTTCCAAAATACAACGAGATACTGAGCAGAACCACTCTAATCTAGCACCCTGGCTACCTGGCCAGCCACGTTGCCCATCACTTTGCCCACCATAACTGAACTCTTTCATATTCACTTCCGGGTTATTCTTTGAGCAGAACTAGCAATGTCTCAAGACCTTTGCACCTTGTTCTTCCCAGAGCCATCTTTCCCCACAGAGACCTATGGCCCACGTCTCATCTCACCCACAGCTGTGCCAAAAAGTCTTTTCGGTCCAGGCTGACCTTCCCTGATGATTCTCTGTTAGATTGGGCCCCCCTTACCTGCCCCTGACCCCTATCACTTTCTAGTCTCTTTAGCTAGTTATGTTTTCATACCACTTATCATGACCTCTCCTTAAGCTATTTACTTCTATACTGGACTAAACCATGGTAAGGAATGTTACAAGTAGACTTAGTTACCGTAGCATGTTCCTTCCTTTTGATTTTCTAACTCAAGGTCTTTGCACATTTCATTACAATGTTTCACTTTGTCTCCTAAGAATTCTGTTCCGTTCTTATTTCATCATTTCTTGCTTTTAGTGTAGCTTATCTATTTCAAGAGCATGTTTTATATTCTAGGTTGACATCTATTTTGGTTTTCTCCTTTTAAATGAACTTTTTTCTTTCTTCGTGTATGTTGTTGTTGTTATTGTTA
>NW_006399818.1:10270421-10271202 GCF_000299155.1 Elephantulus edwardii
AAACCTGAATCAATCTGGGAACTCCACCAAACACTGTCCACAATGAGTAACCACTATGGCATTTGACACACCAGTGGCACAGCACTCAGCATCACAGCAACCCCAAGTTACTTAGATACAGCAAACTGACAGACCAGTGCTGTGCCACTTAGGAGAATGTTCATCCCAAACACAATTAACACCAGGCCTGAGGGTTGCAGGCCCAAGAGCCCAACTACATTTTAAATATAAGGCCGGCCCACCATGTCCTACTTGACTCTAAACCAAGAGGCTTCCAGCCCATGAATAGTGTCCTTTTTTTTTAATTGACTAAAAGAAGGGGAAAAAATGTACTCAATAAAAAGTACTACAGGGAATTTTAACATATAAAATTTACAATAGTGAAAACTTTGCTACTTAAAATTTATTAACAAAATTATGCCATTTAATAAAAAAAAGGTAAGACTGAACCTATAAAAAACAAGTATAGGATTTGAAAGTACCATTCATGTAAGGGGCAAATACATATGTAAAATATGTATGGTGTATGACCCAGCTATTCCACAGCTTGGAATATACTCTGAGAAAATGAGAACTGAAGCTCAAATGGAGACTTGTACACCAGCGTTCACGGCAGTGTTATTCACCATCACAAGAGCATGGAAACAGCTCAAATATCCAACCACAATCGAATAGATTGAGAAATAATGGTACATTTACATGATGGAATACTATGCAGCACCCAGGAAAAAGATTTTGTAAATCACTATCTAACTTGAGAGGGACTGGAGAGCATTATGCT
>NW_006399818.1:10272055-10280044 GCF_000299155.1 Elephantulus edwardii
ATGCATCAAATCTATCCTTGAGCTGGTCTCTAAATTCGGATGGGATGTACTCAAGGACACACTCCTTTGGTCTCTGGAACTTCATTATTGTTGCTGTTAGGTACCGTCAAGTCAGAACTGACTTCTAGCAGATTTTCAGAGACAGTCAATCCCACAGGAGGAAATTGACCGTCTTTCTCCCATGGAACAGCTGAAGTCAAACTGCCGGACTTTGCACTAGCAGTGCAGCTCCTTACCAGTAGGATACCAGAGCTCCCTTTCTTCACTACTACTGAGTTCGTGATTTTTAACGTGGTGGAGTCTGTCGTTCCTGCAGTGAGCATTCTGGTAAAGTTTGTGTGACTTGCTCTCCTGATCCCATTTACTCTGGGTTCCAGGAACTTGTCAGAAACTCTTCACTCTGTGGGGCGATGGGCGGAAGGAAGAAGCACAGCACATTCCACGGCATTAGGCTCCTGCTTTTCTGGTTTGGGTGGCGTCGTGAAGCTGGCATGGGCCTAGTGCTGACATCTCATTGCTTTTGTTAGGACTTTTATCTCCTTGAAAACATGAGCAAATTTCCATTTCAGTAAGTTAGCTCCCACTAGCTGTATGACAGAGGATATTGCAGGGCTTGTAGCACTGTGAAAGAATGACCTGGAGACCTGCTTTCAGAAAGGGTATACCAAAAAATTCCCTGATGGAACAAGTCTGTTCTGCATCACACAGAGATGCCATGAGTCAGAACCCATTCAACAGCAAGAAGTTTGGTTTTTGGAGATGGTCAGCTCTGGACACCTTGAGTCATACAGACCGTCTGGAGCCATTTCAAGGGCACATGTTTCCATTCTATACTTAGTTGGCCTATATCCAGAGAGTTCTCAGGCCCAGCCTAATCTCAGTTTCAAAATCTCTATAAAATCAATGTCTTATACAGAAACCAAATTGCTTTTTCAAGGAGATTGAAAGGGAAATTGTCAAGTTTATTTGGAGAGAAAGAGACCCCAAATAAAACACTTCTGAGGAACAAAAATGAAGTGGGAAGTATAGCATTCTCTGACCTCAAAACCTACTACACAGCGGTAGTAACCAAAACAGCATGGTACTGGTACAATGACAAGCACATAGACCAGCGGAACAGAACTGAGAACCCAGAAATAGTTGACCCAGCTATCTATGGTCAACTGATATTCGACAAGGAAACAAAACCTATCAAATGGGGAAATGACAACCTCTTCAACAAATGGTGCTGGAAAAACTGGACTGCTACCTGCAGAAAGCTGAAACAGGATTCACATCTCACACTATACACAAAAATCACCTCAAGGTAAATCAGAGACTTAGGAGTAAAGCCCCAAACTATAAAGTTCATAAGAAACAAACTGATATCAAGCTTAGAAAGCCTAGTCTATGGTATAAAGAGACTGCCAAATACAGCCAGAAATACACAAACTGAGGAGGATAAAATTGATGAGTGGGACCTTCTAAATATTAAATCCCTATGTACATCAAAAACTTTGAGTAAAAAGAAAAACTACGGACTAGGAACAGATTATTTGGCAATACCATCTCAAAAAGCCTCATAATGAAAGTTTATAGAATTCTCCTGGGCCTCCACAATAAAAAGGCTGATAACCCAATTACAAAATGGACAAAAGACATGCAAAGAATTTTCACAGAGGAGAATATTCAAATGGCCAACAGACGTATGAAGAAATGCTCCAAATCACTGACAATAAGGGAGATACAAATCAAAACCACTATGAGATACCGTCTCACTCCAGTAGCAGTGGCAAAGTTTAACAGGACAGCAAGTAATAAATGTTGGAGAGGATGTGGCAAGAAAGGAACTCTTATCCATTGTTGGTGGGAATGGTACAACCACTCTGGAAGGCAGTTTGGTGCTTCCTCAAAAACATAGAAATTCCATATGACTGAGCTATTCCATTGTTTGGAATATACTCTAAGAAAATGAGAACAGAGGCTCAAACAGAAACTTGTACAGCAATGTTCATAGCAGCATTATTCAGCATCACAAGAACATGGAAACAGCCCAGATGTCCAACCACAAACAAATGAATTGAGAAGTTGTGGTATATTCATACAATGGAATACTCTGCGGAATACAGGAGTAATGATTTTATAAATTACTACCTAATTTGGGAGAGATTGGAGGGCATTATGCTGAGTGAACTAACTCATTCCCACAACGACAGATACTATATAAAACCATTATTGTAGAATGAGTATGAGGCTCCAGGGAGAGGGGGGAGAAGCAAAGGGGTGAGGATGGGCAGGGGATGAGGTGTTAATCATAGGACTGCACAATTCGATGTGTGCCAGGGTGAATAAAATGGGAAGGATCTTTTGTGAAAAACAATGCATTCAAACTTTGTAAATCAGTAAAAATGGGGGGGGGGTAAAGGAAGAAAGAAAAAAACCAACAATGTCTTGAGTGTGTTTGCACCTCTACTTACGCAAGTAAACTCCTACTTTCAGAGTAAATGTACTCCACCTTAGCACCAATATATTTATCATTTCGTAAAGCTTATCAAATCAATCTACAATTACTACTGCCTCATAATGACTACAGTCATAAGTAAGTGCCAATCTGTATGTAAAATCAGGAAATGACCCAGCTTTAGAGCAAAGGATAAATTACTTAAGACAATAGACATTTGTGATTGAAAGAATTCCTTTTAGGATTAAGTATATTAACATAGAGTATGGGAAGAAGTTCCTAGCAAATGGTGAACACTCAATACAAGTCAGTGGTTTTTTCAGTGCTACATTTTGTTTGTATTATTAGTTGTATTCAAATAGATTTTCTTCTTCTTTTTTTTTTTTTTTAAGGTAGGAAGGATTCTGTAGGGAAGAGAGATATTCCCTTCCTATCCCCAGTTTCCTCCCCATCTCATCATTGTAGAAAAATTAGAAAATGCAGCTAAGCAAAAAGAAAGGCTAATATACCCTTACTTAGCTCTGTTTTGGTGATGGATATTTGTAAATGGCATTGTCAACATTTATCATATACTGACTACCTACAATATGTAGGATCTAGGCTTGGAATGTCAATACAAAAAAACATGCCTCTCAATCTTCTTCCCCTCCCCCCCCCATTCCATCTTACAATTGTGGAAACAAGACTTATAAAGAAAGTGAGAAAACATATAATAGCATAAAGCCCACTTATATTAACAGTTTGAGGGTTTTGTTGCTGTTGTTACTTCTTTCTTTGTTTTATTATCATTTATTACCAACCATGCCACTTTATATTCTGTTTTTATCTGGAAAAAAGTGCTTAGCAAATGTCATTTTTGTCAACTGCTTACTGAAAGTTTGGCAGTTTGAACTCATCAAGTAGCTACATGGGAGAAAGACTTGATAATCTTCTCCTGTAAAGATGATAGCCTGGAAATCTCTGTTAAAAGTAAGTGCAGGGGGTGGGGTGGGCGGGGAGAAAAGTGCAACAATGAATGAATGGAATTCCAAAATCTCTGTAGATGTTCATTGAAATAAAAAAATAATAATAAAATAAAAAAAGTAATTGTTATGAGTTGAAATCAACTCCTAACAACAATAGTCTAAAATATTATTTGGTACGTTTTTGTAAAGACATCAATCTCAAAGTAGGCATTCATTCTAATTTATTTCAATACCTCAATGTTTGCAGACTTAAAATGACATGTGTTTTTACTCATAACATACAAGTTGAATTCAAAAGAGACTATGGCATGGAGATATCATCACTGATGTGAGATGGATCTCGACTGAAAGTAGAGAATCAGAAAGATGTTTACTTGTGTTATGTTGATTATGCAAAGATAGTTTGTGTGGATCATAACAAATTACGTCCAATATTGCGAAGAATGGGAATCCCAGAGCATTTAATTGTGTACTGCCAAGAAGCAGTTGTCTGAATAGAACAAGGGAACACTGCTCAGTTTACAATCAAGAGGGGTGAGAAACAGAGATGTATCCTTTCTCCATATGTATTAATTCTACTTACTGAGCAAATAAAGATTCTGGACTATGTAGAGAAGAATGTGGTATCAGAATTGGAAGATGACTCTTCAACAACTTGTGTTATGCAGATAACACACTCTTAGAGAAAGTGAAGACAAATAATTTACTGTAGAAGATTAAAGTCTACAACCCTCAAGAGATTAAACTTCAACGTCTCAGTTAATATAACCTTGCTTGTAGAAAGTGAAGAAGACTTAAAGCATGTGCTGTAAAAATTGAAAGACTACAATCCTTAAGTAATTACATCTCAACATCTCAGTTCTATGTAGCATGGGCAGCTGTCATTGGAGGTTCTGGGGAGAGTGCAGTCAAGTCTGTCTGAGACACACCTGCTCTAGAACTGATTTATGACTGCACCATATAGATCTAGAGCTTCTAAGATGTGGAGAAGGCTAAAGTTAGAACATATATAGGATTCTTTTCTTCTAAAGACAGGAGGGCAGTGTTTCTACACATCACAAAAAGTCCGACACTGCACTGTGGGTGTGCCCTAAGTACTTTCCTCTCCTAAATGCAGCCATCTAGAACATGTAATGTGTTGAAACTGAAGTAGACATCCACTGATTGAAAAAGGAGTTTTATGCCAAAGAGAAATAGATTTCTGGGAAAGCCTAGCCAAGAACAGATGTGGAAATACTCCCAGCTCAGTCTGGCTTCTTCTCAAATTCCAGCAGTTGGAGAGATTTAGCCACCCAAGTAGAACGTGCCAACAGCCCAGCAAGAGGTTGAAAGATTTCTATTGTCCCTGGAAGTTTCACATTTGATGAAGATCTGAGAAAGTTTGCAAAGTCATATTCAGTTAAATCTATTGTCAGTTCAGTTTCTCTTCCACAACCCCTGTGTGTTTAATTTGGCAGAAGTACTCCCCCTAAGTGTCAATGGTGGGGTGTGGGGGGAGAGTGAAGGAAAGCAGCCCAATGAAAGGCCAGCTCATTCTCAGATCAGAGGGGGGAAAACCCTCTTTGGGTCTGAAAACTTAACATCATTTTTATTTCTAGGTCAATCTAGACGTATTAACTTTGTTAAGCCTGATGCTTTGTAATTACCAAGAGAGCATGTTGGTCACTCGCACATGTAGTGGGAAAGAGTTGAACAAGGAGGCAAGATAAAGGCAGCTAAGCTGTATGCACTATTGCCAACAAGATAATTCTTTCCTTTAAAATCTAAGAACATGCTTACTGAAGAGATTCTCAAACATCCGATTGCTTCACATATAGTAGTGCCCCCTTGACCAACCACAATTCTTTTAGAGGGAAATGTATGAAGATAAGGATAGAGGAAATCAGACTGGGGCATCTAAATACCAAATATCTCATCATCTGGAGCATTGCAAGGCATTCAAGAAACATTTGTGATATCTATGTAACAATGGAGCCAAGATTTCAGCTCTTGTTCCCATAGCTCCATACTGCAGCACATGGCCACTATTGTGAGTTCATTACAGTAAAAGATTTGAGTTTATCTCAACTAAGAGGCTGCTGGAAAGATGGAAAACAAGCTCAACAAGACACTGTCATTGTCATTGTGAATTAATGTTTCAGACTTCAAAATGAGAGCTTGTTAACAATTTTACTTGCTTGATTCTACAATCAATGCTCTTGGCACCAGCAGTCAGGAAACCAAGACAAATTGCATTGGGAAAATCTGCTGTCAAGGACCTCTCCAGAGTATTAAAGAGCAATAATGGAGACTAAGGTGCACCTGATCCAAGTCATGGTCTTTACAATTATCTGCTACGCATCAGAGAACTGGACAATGACTAAGGATAACAGAAGAAGAATTGATGTCTTTGAGTTGTGGTGCTGGAGAAGAGTATTAAACATACCATGGACTGCCAGTCCCAGAGATGGTGACACCAAGCAGCTCCCTGGAAGCAAGGATTTTGAGGCTCCATCTCGCATATTTTGGGCACATGACCAGGAGGGACCAATCCTTGGAGAAGAACATCATGCTTGGAAAAGTGGAAGGACAGTGTAGGAGAAAAAGACACAGGATGAAATGGATTGAGTCAGTGACTGGAGAAGTGGGATTGGGTCTGTCGAAGACAGTGAAATTGGCCCAAAGTTGTAATAAAATACAACAAATTTTCAAAATAAACTAACTGATAAATACCAAAGACTGACTTTGACATCAACATCAGGGAAAGGAGAATCTTTAAAACAGGAACAATCAACAGAAAGTATTAATTCTGTCAAAATAAACCTAATAACACAAACATTGAAATGAGGACTAGAGCCTTTAAAGGATTTGCCTTAAGAGACAGTAAATATCCTATTGCTGTCACTTGCCATTATACAAAGAAGTATTGAAAACACCTGATTGGAATTCTTCTCAGATTCTAGTAGGGTTACATCAGTACATTTCGAATTGAGGTGTTATAGAGCAGTACTGAATATAACATAGTTTTTGTTGTTGTTGTTAGGTGCCATTGAGTCAACTATGACTCATAGTGACACTGTGAACAAGAGATTTAAACTCTGCCCTATCCCCATCATCCTAACAATCTCTGATATGCCCGAGCCCATTGTTACAGTCCCTGTGTCAATCCACCTTGTTGAGGGTCTTCAGTGTGTAGTATTGACTACCAAAATAATTTGTACAAACAAATCTGTCTTGGAGGAAATACAACCAGAGTGACCTTTAGAGGCAAAGAAGGTATAACTTCATCTTACATACAGTATCAGGAGGGGGCCCTTCCTAGAAAAAAACACCATGCAAGGAAAGGTAGAGGGTCAGAGCAAAATAGAGGAAGAACCTCAACAAGTTGGATTGACAGTAGTGGGCTTGTGCAAAGGGGAGATAATGAGGATTGGCACAGGATAGAGCAAGGTTCCCATCTGTTGTTTATAGGATGGCTTTTGAACCTAACAACAAGAATAGATTTGCTGGTTGAAATAGAGATGTGTCATTAAATTGGAATGATTATACTAAACAATTATTTTTTTATT
This sequence comes from Elephantulus edwardii, assembly GCF_000299155.1. NCBI lineage: Eukaryota > Metazoa > Chordata > Mammalia > Macroscelidea > Macroscelididae > Elephantulus > Elephantulus edwardii. The sequence continues at coordinate 10,279,009 of NW_006399818.1, forward strand.
TATTAGAAATTAAAATTTCATTCTGCATCTTGTATTTTCACTTACTAACCCTGACAGTCTCATGACTGAGCACTTTTCTTTAAACAACTTAACTAATGCCAATCTTCCTTGAAAGGTGGTTGTGATTTTAGATACACTCGAAAGTCTTTCAAAATGACGTCTGGCACCAAGTATGCTGATACCACTTTGGGTTAAAAATAACATTATGGACCTAGGACTAAAACCAGGGACTATAAACTTCATTAAAGAAAAGCTGGGAAGAACTTCAGTAGTCCTAATCCACAACATAAAGAGTCTTCCAAGTATCCTGAAAATTTTACAACCAGGAGAAGATAAAATAGGTGAATGGGACCTTCTAAGAATAAAATCCCTATGCACATCCAAAAACTTCTCCAACAGGGTAAAAAGGGAAGCCACAGACTGGGAAAAAGTATTTGGTAATGACATGTCAGATAAGGGATCTCTATCTAGAATTTAGAAAAATACTTGAGCACCACAACAAGATAAAGGTAAATAATCCAATAGAAAAATTGGTACAGGATATGAACAGACACTTCACCAAAGAAGACATTCAGATGGCTAACAAGAACATGAAGAAATGTTCAAGATCCCTAGTTCTAAGAGAGATGTAAATTAAAACAACTATGAGATATCATCTCACCCCAGTAAGACTAACAAAATTTAACAGAATAGCAAGCAAAAAATGCTAGCAAGGTTGTGGAGAAACTGGAACCCTTCTTCACTGTTGGTGGGAGTGTAAAATGGTGCAACCACTGTGGAAGGCAGTATGGCACTTTTTCAAAAATTTGCAAATAGAGATACCATTTGACCCAGTAATTCCACTACTGGGAATATACCCTAAAGAGACCAAAACCAACATCCAAGCAGATACATGCACACCCATGTTTATCGTGGCTTTGTTCACAATAGCAAGGATTTGGAAACAACCTAAGTGCCTATCAACAAATTAATGGATAGAGAAGCTGTGGTATAGTCACACAATGGAAAGCTGTGCTGTATTGAAAAATAAGGAACT
>NW_006399818.1:10280809-10283109 GCF_000299155.1 Elephantulus edwardii
TTATTCAGTCCCTCATCTGCTTCAGTGCAGTATACACAATTTATCCATAAACTGGCTCTTTTATGCAGTATAGAGAGTTTTCCAAGATAGTTTTGACCAATGGTAGGATTTGAAAGAGTATTTAGTCTTTATTAGCACTCAAGTGAGCAACAAAAATTATTGTGAGCAGGTACTTAGAAAATAGAACCATTTATTTGTGTACAGCATTAGTTATCACTGCCAAATTAAAGATTTATGTTCAACTGCTTGTTGTTGTTATGTGCCATCAAGTTGTCTGTGACTCACAATGACCCTATGGACAACAGCTCTGAAGCCTGCCCTGTCTTGAGCCAGTCTCATTGTCTCCAACACACCTAACCCCATTGCACCAGTTACTATGTTAATCCGTATCATCCGGGTCTTCCTCTCCTGCACTGTCTCTCTACCCTTCTGAGCATGATGTCCTTCTCCAAGAGCCAGTCCCTCTTGGCCACATGCCCAAAGTACATGAAATGGAGCTTCAAAATCCTAGCCTCCAAGGAAAAACTTGGTTTCACCCTCTCCAGGACAGACCTATTTGTTTTCTCAGTGGTCCATGGTATGAGAAGACTCCAGCACCACAGCTCAAAGGCATCAATTCTTCTTCTATCATCTTTAGTCATTGTCCAGCTTTCTGATGCATAGCAAGTAATTGCAAAGATCATGACCTGAATCAGGTGCACCTTAGTCTCTTGAATGACACTGTTGCTTCTCAGTACTCTGGAGAGCTCTCTGACAGCAGACTGCCCCAGTGCAATTCATCTTTTTATTTCTTGACTGCTGGTGCCTTATTTAGCTGTGAGTTTAACCTTGCTTTTGTCATCTGTGTGAAGCCTTTTAAAGATTTTCAGTGTTCTTCGGGGACCACTGTCCAAATATAACACTTCTCCAGAGATAGTAATATTATCTTGCCCCATAGTGAATAAACATTTTGCATGGAAAATTTTGGCCACTTTTAACAGTTTCCTGTCGCTCTGGTGGCAGCATGCTTCAGGTCCTGTATCAGGCTCATCCTTACTCACCAAAGACCTTGGCATCATAATGTCCCATTTATTGCTATTATTGTTGTTGTTGTTGTTACAATCACTGTAAGAACAGTATTGATAAGGCAGGAACTATTTTTCTACTACAGCCTGTGAGAGAACTGTGACTTAGTGAGAGTAATGATCTGTGGCTGAAGAACATTTGTACAAAGCCAATGACTCTAAGAATGTTTTTCTTTTGGGGCAAGGTATCTCTGACAAAAGTATAAAAAAAATGTTGAGGAAACAGCAATTTGTGTTTTTCCATATAATTTGGGAGTGAAGAGGTGCATTTCACAAATAATTAAAGCTAAAATGATACTTCACTGAAATGTGACGTCTCCAGACGTATTTGTTAGCTATGGGACTCCATGCAGAAATGAAAAATTTAAAGATCTTTTGGAAGTAACTGAAGCAGCAACAGAAATTGATATCTATTATTTATGATAAGCCACCTTAACTTATGATCTTTAAAATATTACTGAGATAGGTTTAAGCATCAATGAGAATTAATTGGTAGAAGGCCAGCTATGTGTCAGTTTTGACCCAGTGGTTATGATTTATAGGGTTTTTATTCTCCTTAGCTCTTCAAAGACACCATTAAAAATGAAAAAGCAATCTATCAAATTGGAGAAAACATTTGCAATAATTTTATTAGATGAATGACTCATATCCACAATATAGAATAACTTCCACAAATCAATAAAGTAAAAAACACACAATAGAGCAATAGCCAAAGTAAATTATTAAAAGAGACCTAAATAGCTAGTAGGCACATAAAAAAGTGGTGAGCTTTGCAAATCATCAGAACACTATAAAATAAAAATATTGCATTAAATCACTCTCACCTACCGCTGTTGTTGTTGTGTACCATCAGGTGGAAACCAACTCATAGCTGGCTCTTTAGTGACTTTTCATTTCAGAACCTGTAAATGGCACCGAGTTTATTGCCTGTGTCAAGGAACAAGTGGTGGATTAAAGCTACATACCTTGAGTTGGTACAATCTCAAACCTAATGGAGTTCTTTCCTTTTGATTTTCAAAGACTCCAGCTCTTTGTATGTTACGTTATATTTTGCTTTGTTTTAAAATCTTTTGTTCCACTCTTTAACTTTCTCATTTCTTCCCTTTGTTTTGGCTTCGTGGCATTCTAGTGCAATATTCAGAGTCTCTTCTGATAACTACCTTGGTCTTTTCTTCCTCCTCTCTTTTTTTAATGACCTTCTGCTTTCCTCAAGGGTGATAATCTTTTTTGTTTGTT
>NW_006399818.1:10284265-10301001 GCF_000299155.1 Elephantulus edwardii
TCTTTGCATGCATGTGGATAATATCAAGTCACAACATTATACTTCAGGATGGATCTAAAAATGGTCTTTTTGACTGTGAATGCAACCTCTTTTTTTCCACTTTTTCATTTCCTGCATAGTATACAATTGTCTGATGCACTGTGGCCCATTCATCTCAGCTAGCTAATGGCTATATATTGACATATATAGAGAGAGATAGAGATAGATATATATATAGATATAGATAGATATAGATATAGATATACTCCATTTCTTTTCTAACAGTGTCCAATTTTCCTACATTCAAACTTCATATGTTCTGTGTTTCAATTATGAGTGGCTGTTTTCAACTATTCCTCCTCATTTTTGTATTTCCCAATATGAGGGCTCAACCTCCAGTGCTATTTATAATGGTCTAAGTGTGCTCTATCATTCATCAAGTTGTCAAAGCCTGTTAATTCTGAAGTGGATGGCCAATCCTTCCTACTTTCTCAAAAGGGAAGGACTCACTCAGCAGTTCTCAAGCTGAAGGAAATGAAGAACAAATTTAAGCCTCAAGTTGCAATCCTTAAAGATGCTCTGGATAAAACATTGAATGATCCAAGAAGCATCAAAAAAAGATGGAAAGAACACAGAATCATTGTATCGAAAAGAATTGGCTAGGACCTGCTCTTCCCTCACAAACTTCTTCTGCCCACAACCCAGATTCTGAAAAGTGATTGGCGAATGACGCCTTATGAGCAGAACCGGAAGTGAAGTCACTTTCTCCCCGGGGTGAAAGGTTAACGGAAGTACTGTTTCTTCCTTTTTGTTGTCGGTCTGGCTGGCAGCTGTCGAAATGGGCAAGTTCATGAAACCAGGGAAGGTGGTGCTGGTCCTGGCCGGACGTTACTCTGGACGCAAAGCTGTCATCGTCAAGAACATTGATGATGGCACCTCCGACCGCCCCTACAGCCACCTCTGGTAGCTGGAATTGACCGCTATCCCTGAAAAGTGACAACAACTGCCATGGGCAAGAAAAAAATTGCCAGGAGGTCAAAGATCAAGTCCTTTGTGAAAGTTTATAACTACAATCACCTCATGCCCACAAGGTACTCTGTGGATATCCCCTTGGACAAAACCGTTGTTAACAAGGATGTCTTCAGAGACCCTGCTCTTAAACGCAAGGCAAGGTGGGAAGCCAAGATGAAGTTTGAGGAGAGGTACAAGAAAGGCAAAAACAAGTGGTTCTTCCAGAAGCTGAGATTTTAAATCTTCAATTTCAGTCATTAAAAATACCCCCCAAAATCCTAGTGTCTGCTGCATGTGTTATTAGTCTAAGAATCATTTGTGGGGTTCATGGCATTGGGTGATGGAAAATATAAAATAAAGTTAAAACTATTGCGAGACTTGAAAAAAAAAAAAGAATTGGCTGACAGCAGAACCATTTTATGTAGTAACATGTGATCACTGGCCAATGGTAATGAAAGAAGTTCAAGCCTGAAGGAATTAGCAAAATCTAAGCTCGCCCCCACCCCCAAAAAAAGGATACCAATTGATTTTTTTTTCAACTAACAGAGCAGCCCTGGGCATGCTCACCAGTCTGTGCCAAGATACGTGGAAGAGAGCTACCCAGCCAACTGACTATAATAGATCCATATTTGTTCCCATTCTCAAGAAAGGAGATCCAACAGAATGTAGAAATTATCGGCTATCACATGCAAGCAAAATATTGCTGAAGATCATCCAAAAATGGCTAGAACAGTACATTGACAGAGAACTACCAGAAATTCAAGCTGGATTTAGAAGAAGCAGTGACACTAAAGATATTCATTGCTGCTACCAGATCTTGGCAGAAACCCAACAACTTTAGAAGAATATCTATCTGTGTTTTCCTGACTATGCAAAGTCATTTGGCGATATAGATCATAAAAAACTATGGGTAATATAAAGAATAATGGAAATTCTAGAGTATTTAACCATACTCATATGAAACTCACACCTAAACCAAGAAGCTGTTGTCTGAATAGAACAAGGAAATGCTATATGGTTTAAAACCAAGAGAGGTGTGCATCAGGTCTATAGCCTTTCTCCATACCTATTCAATCTGAGCAGACCACTTGAGGAGCTGATCTCTGTGGGAAAAATATGGCATCAGGATCAGAGGAAGATTTATAACCTGCATTGTGGAGATGACACAATCTTGCTTGCTGAAAGTAAGGAGGATTTGAAACACTTGTTGCAAAAGATGAAAGACCACAACCTTCAATATTGATTGCATCTCAACATCAAGAAGACAAAAACTTCTCACTACTGGACAATACGCAACATCATGATAGATGGAAAAAAGACTGAAATAGCCAACAACTATATATATGTATGTCTAGGTATATATGTATATATACATCCATATACACACATATACATATTCACATATATATGTACACATACATAAACATACACACACACACACACACATATATATATATATATACACACACACACACACGTATGTAAATACTTATAAGAACCGCTGCAAAGGATCTTTTTTTTTACTATACTAGTTTATTTACAAGATTCTAATACATTGTTTTCCAGACGAGATTCTTCCAATCTCTCTCACCCCACTCACCCATTCAAATTGTACGTTCCCCATGATTAATCACCTCCTTCACCCCCATACCCTCATCCCTCTGCTTCCCCCCTCCCCCCTCCCCTAGATCCTCGTACTCATTCTACAATAATGGTTTTATACAGTATTTGTCCACATTGGATCTCTTTAAAGTAATAAAGATCACTTTATAGCCTATGGTTACCTGATCCAAGCCACAGTATTTTCAGTTGCCTCATATGCATGTGGAAGTTAGATTACGAATAAGGATGACCTGATTCCTTTGACAAAAAAAATTGATGCCTTTAAATTGTAGTGGCAAAAAATAATAAATATACCATGAACTGCCCCAAAACTCAAACAAATCTATCCTGGGAAGAGTGCAGACAGAATGCTGTTTAGAAGTGAGATAATGAGAGCTTATCTCAATCTCTAGATATGTTACCAATAAGGACAAGATTTTTAGAAAGACATCACGGTTGGTAAAATAGAGAGTGAGCAAAAGGGAGGAAGACCCATAGTGGTTGCACAATAGGCTCCAGAGCCGGGGGGGATTGTGAGGATGGTGCAGGATTAGTGCACATATGGTCACCAGGGGTCACAGACAACTCGATAGGACCAAACTAGATAGATGATAGATAGATAGATAGATAGATAGATAGATAGATAGATAGATAGATATCTGTTGATAGATATGTCAATCTATGTACCTCATTACTTTATAAACTCTATCACAAAGAGAAAGAGTCTAGTACAAATTAATAAATAGATAAGCTGAGTGATGAGAAAGACAAGAAAGAGAATAATAGTTCATTGTAATTAGACCCTGGGTGAGATAGATTGACACAGTAACTGGAGTAATTGGGGTAGGTGTGTCAGAGACAGTGAGGCTGGCTCAGGATAGAACAGGGTTCAGAGCTGTTGTGCAGAAGGTTGCTATGAGTCACAATCTAGTTGACAGCACATAACAACAACAACAACAACAAATCTATTGTAATTAATCCTATAAAACAAAATAGCTGCTGATGAGTGAATGAAAAACTAAATCATTTTACAAACTTTCAAGTTTTTTAAAAGAGAAAAGAATAAACTCTATCCTTATCTTCCTTTTACCTCCAGTTCACATGTTAACCTTTTGCAGGTATAGAAAACAGAGGAGGAAGAAGATACCTATACGCAAAGCTGAGCAATTCAGAACAAGAGAATGCGTGTAAGTCAACTGCAGGGTAAGAAAAGAAAACCAACCCTGTTGCTTCATGACCAGTGTAGCATGTCTAGTCTGCTTAATGCTGGCACGCAGTCTCACATTCACCGCCAATTCCCCACTTACGAGTAGGCAACATTCCAAAAAGCTTATTTATCAGCACTCACTAAATGGTGATGACTATTATTATTAGAGGAACACCTGTGCTAGAGTTAATATGAAACAGTTCTGAAGGTGTAATCTCTAGCAGCTCTGTGCTGTGGAAGATGTGGATCAATATCATGGAGATCAGGGCACTAGGGTTCCATGTGCCAAGACGACTGCAGTAGTGTAACCATCTAAAGACCCAGGACTTTCAATGGAAGTCTGTGCTTCCAAGCTTATCTTCTCTCCATTAGTTAAAAACTCAGACTAGAAACTAAAAAGGTGATGATAGCAGGAAGAGAATGGTAGGACAGGGCAAAGTACAAAGTTTCCTTTCTTTATAGTCTAAATGAATGATACCCCTGTGGCAGACTCTAAGTTCCCAGGGAGTTAGGTCATGTATGAAAAGTAAAAGAGTGTGGTCCCTGTCTGGAAACCAGTCACAGACAGCTCCTGTTTTGCTACCCAGCACCACTTTCTCCCTTTTAAGGACAGTAGTTTTTCTTCAGTATCTAACCTCCGGTATTCTCTGTGCACCCAGGTCAGGTGAGCTGACAATATGTGGGCAGATGAGTGACTTGGCCCTTGCAAATTGAAGTCTTAAGAATGGGTTCATAAATTGGGGTGGGAGCTTCCGCCGGTGCTTGATGTGGGGCTTGTGGGTACCCTTGATCATGGGGTCATTGTTGGTGCCTCGTTGTTGACACCTGGGCCGCAGAAATCATGAATTTACTTAAAGTGGTAGGTGACCACTGAGTTCATTTGCTCGTCCCTGTAGGATTCTTGCTTGGATGTTGTCTAGACAGAAGGAACGATGAAAAACTTGCCTTCTGGAACAAGAGTATGGTATTTAAAAGAGAATTGAGAGCCAATGAAGAAGTTACTTGAAAGTAAAGGCTGTGGCTAAATTATAAAATGTTTGCATTTCTTAAATTGTGAGAAACATAAATGACACTTATTATTTGAAAAAATAAATTGGCATATGACCAAATTTGGATCAATGAGAATCAGAATTGGTACTTTGGCAGAACAGTTACAAAATCATTTACTTGTTGGCTTGCTAAGATGGTAGCATGTAGTGGTTATCTTTAACTCCCTGTTGAGAGGAGCTAGTCTGAAAATTAAGCTCTCCTGGGATAAGACACGGGGTTGGAATGACATTAGAGCAGCATATCTCAGTCTTGTTCCACAAATGATTGCTAATAATCAATGAGCATCTTAAGTACTTCAGCCTTCTCATGATTTGGGGGTAGCTCTTAGTGTTCTTGTTAGTAGCAAAGAAGCTGAAGACAGCCTTTATCTCACCTCTTATTGAGTTGAGATTTTATTACGATTTTGACCTAATGTCTTTGCTGCAAAATTTTCTTTATTCTTTCTCCAGATGGTCAGTTATGTCCTTTTAAGTTAATATTTCCATTAACCTGACTCAGCATGCCAATGACAGGATCAGACTTAATAGTGAAGTGTCATTGTTTAAGAAAGCCCCTTACCAACAGAGCGCCCCACATGGAATGCATAATAGCTCTGAACCCTGCTGTATCCTGAGCCAATCTGTGTCTCTGACACACCTATCCCCACCTAAAGCTCCATGACACTGGATATATTTCCTGTCACTGAGCTTCAAGACAAGTCAGCCTCCCAAGATCACACAGCTCATATGTGACATAAATTGGGGGGGGGTAGATTTTGACATGAGCACAGCAAACTACAACACTTTTCTAGCCTCTCTGGTAGATATTAGGAGATTTGGTAGACTAGCAAGTAGGGAAGTGAGCTGCCAACACAAAGGCAGACAGTTTGAATCCACCAGAAGTTCCATGGGTGAAAGTTGGAAAATTTCCTTCTGTGCCATTTTATAGCCTCTGAAAATCCACTGGAGGGTCAGCCGTGAGATAGTTCCAAATTGACGACATTGAGCTGAGCTGACTGTTGTTGCTGTTAGGTGCCATCAAGTGTCGACTATGACTGAGAGTGACTCTATGCAGTCAAATACTCTGTCCCTGATCTATACTCCGCTATAGTGACCCTATGAACAATAACTTTGAACCCTGCCCTATATTGAGCCAAGCTCACAGCCTCTGACACACCTGCTCCCATTGCCACGGCTACTGTATCAATCCGTCTCCTTCAGGCTCATCCTCTCCTCCACAAACCCTCCACCCTTCCAAGCATGATGCCCTTCTCCAAGGACTTATCCCTCCTTGCAACATGCTCAAAGTGTATGAGACCGAACTTCATGATTCTTGCCTCCAAGGAGCAGCTTAGTTTCATCCTCTTCAGGACAGACCTGTTTTTTTCTCTTGGCAGCCCATCATATGTTCCATAGTCTTCTCCTGTATTACAGCTCAGAAAAGGCTTGGATTCTTCTGTTGTCGTCCTTATTCATTGTCAGGCTCTCAGATGTGTAGCAAGTAATTGAGTAGACCATGGCTTAGATCAGGTACACTTTAGTCTCTAGACTGGCACTGTTGCCCTTCAACACTCTGGAGAGGTCCCTCACAGGAGACTTTCCCAAAGCAACTCGTCTTTTGATTTCCTGTCTACTGGTGCCAAGAGTGTTGATTGTGGACCAGAGCAAGAAAAAAATTATTAACAGCCTCAATCTCTCCTTCATCCTTCATGGCCAGTAGAGATTAATTTGCTAGAATATCTTAGCTATCCTCTGTGTCTCACTTTCATTCAATTTTGACCACGGAGTGAGTGTTTTCCAGAAGATTATTTCAAGTGTAACCAAATCACACAAGAAGGACTGAATCAAATCCAGACTTCCTTCAAAGCATAATATCATAGAATTTCAGGGGTTTTCCCACTGGTAAAATAAATGTAATAAAGAGTTTGATTCTTGTGTGTGTTTGATTGCTGAGAGCTTTTAAGGCCAACCTTAAACTTTTCCCTTTCTGCCCCACACGCACAAACACTGACAAGAAAACCTGCATGCTTCTTCCACTGGAGGTGAAAGAAGTCCAAGTCACTCACAGGAAATCTCACCCTGGCCCCACCCTCTATCATGAAAACCCCAAGCTAGTTTCTTTTCCTTGTTTTCTGTCATTTCCAGAAGCTCTTGAGTGCACCTCACTCTCTTGAGAAAGTCTTATTATGTGTTTAGCAAACCTTTTCGGATGGACCTTCTAGCATGGTACCTTGGCCTTGACCTTTGAGTGGAGCTCTGGACAGAGCATTATCTTGTGCTTCTGCAGAACATTTGTAACAATGGGAAATAATCCTAACTGCCTTCAGGAACTATCAGCGTTTGAGATCATGTGATAAAGTTCAGTGCTTTATAAAGTTCAGTGCTTTATAGAGTCACCTTTGTAGTTCTGTTCTGCTGAGTTGGATCCAACTCATAGCTGACCCTCCAGTGGATTTTCAGGGGCTGTAATTTGAACCTCCTACCTTCGGGTTGGCAGCACAGCTCCTTATCACTAGACCACCAGAGCTCCCTTTATAATTATGTGTTGTTGTTGTTGTTGTTGTTGTTATGTGTCACTGAGTTGACTATATCTCAGAGCGACCCTGTAAACAGTGGTTCTGAACCTTGCCCTATCCTAAGCCAGTCTCACTGTCTCCAATACACCTGATCTCATTGCCACAGTCACAGTGTCAGTCTATCCCATCCAGGGTCTTCCTCTCCTGTGCTGACCTGAGGTGCCATAAAGTGATGATAAAAATGAAAGGAGTTCAACACTGTAAAGCGCTTAGAACAATATCCAGCTTTAAAACATTTTGAAAACACTTAAATCTTTGACACAATAAAGCATAGAGCCCTTGTTGTAATTATTTCTGCTAATATGTGATCAGGAAGCTAGAGTGACCTGGTAGTAGAAAGCTACACTGACCAAAGGCACACAGTTCAAATCCACCAGCTGCCTCTTGGAAGAAAGATGGGCAATCTTCTCCCATGCTGGTTAAAGCCTCAGAAAATCTACTGAAGTTTCAGCTATAAGTCAACTCAAAGGTAAAGGAAAGGGTAAGTGGATGTATGATCAATAATATAAAGTTTGTGTTTTAAAGACAATTCACAGCTGATATTTAAAATGGCATCTAAGAAGCAATTCCTTGATGTCATGGATTGAATTGCATTCCGCCTAAAGGCCATGACTCACAGTACTGTGTAGTTCTCCTGTGTGCTGTAAATGCTAACTTGTGGGATGGAGACAGCAATGCCATATCTCTGTTATAGCAGCACTAGATAACTAATGTGGACAGGTTCCTCCTGTTTGATGTTCTGCCTCTGAAAACCTGCTTGACGGTCAGCTGTGGGCTGGTTCTGACTCTACAGTCCATAACAACAACAGCAATGAAAACTAAGATGCTTAGAATATGAAACACGGCCCCCTTTAAGCCCATTTATGAAGAAATGTTCTGATTTCTGATATCAAGCCTATGAGTTTAGGTCTGAATATGTATGTTGGAAAGAAAATGCATTTATGTTCATCCACAGTTGTTCAAAGAGTTCTAAAAGTACAGTGATTAAAAATCCAAGGACAGAGTTCAGAGTTGTTGTTCATAAGGTCGCTATGAGTTGTACTCAGCTTGGTGGCACCTACCACCTAACAACATTCACTCAGTGGAGAGCTATGATAGCCTAGTGGGTAAGGGGTTGTGCTGCTACCCCAAAGGCAGGTGGTTCAAATCCACCAGCTCTTCTATGGGAGAAAGTTGGGCAATCTCCTTCTGTGTCATTTACAGCCTCTGAAAACCTGCTGGAGGGTCAGCTTTGAGTTAGTTCTGAATGAACAACATATAACAACAATATTCACTCAATGGAATTTGAGAAAGTATCTAATTGCACTTTTTTAAGCCTCCAAGGATTTTCTTCTAGATATCACCAACTCATCTAGAGGTAATAGATTTATGAGCAGCCTCAAAATAAACCCTGATATAAACCAACCATGGCAGGTACAGATTCATGTTTCAATTATTATCCTCCTTTGTTTAAGTTAAATGTGTATTTATTGCACCTTTTGAGTTTGGTTTAAACTAGCCTATAATCTTTTCTTTTAACATAAACTTTTTATTCTATACTAGTTTTCTTAAAAAGTTGGTATACATTGTTTTTCACACTGATCTTTCATATTTCCTTAGCCCAACCCTCCCTCTACCTATCAAATTGTGCGACCCTATGATTTTGACCCCCACTCATCCTCACCCTTGTGCTCCCCTCCCAGCCCCCTCTGGATCCTCTTACATATATATTTTTTTCAAAAATGATCTTATAAAATATTTGCCCTTATGGGACTGAATTAGTTCACTTAGCATAATGCTCTCCAGTCGCTCCCAAGTTAGGTAGTGACTTACAAAATCATTGCTCCTGTGTGCTGTATAGAATTCCATCATGTGAATGTACAATAATTTCTCAATGCATTCTATCTTGGTTGGACTTTTGGGCCCTTGCCATGTTCTTGCGATGGTGAATAATGCTGCTTTGAACATTGGTGTACAAGTCTCCGTGTGTCTTATATCAAATGCATGTCTATGTCTAACGATTAAGTACTTATGACTTGAAGGATGAATGCAAGACCTCAGTGGCGTCAATGAGAAGGAATACGGAGCAATTCAGAGAGAATATACTAAAGGCTTAGAGACTTTACTGACAGCTCTTGAGGGTAATAAGGGGGGGAAACCCATCTTAAGAACAGAGATTTTAAAAAAAAGAACAGAGATATCAGCAGAAGATTGTAAACAGATACTTAGACATCTTAGTTACTTAGTGTCACCATAACAATAACAACAACAATAACCTAAGTGAACGGCTTTAAGGAATAGACATCTATTTTCTCACAAGGCAAGAGGCAAGAAGTTCAAATGCAGGGAGGGGCTGTAGTAAGAAGTTCTTCCTTGTCTACTTAAATTTCTTCAAAGCTTCTGAGCTTGTAGGCATTTCTGCTGTGTGTCTATGTGTGTGTCTTCAAATGACATCCTGCTCCTATATGTCTATGTATGTCTCTTCTCCCTTTATAACTCATAAGTGATTAGCCCTAGGACCTATCCTATAAAACTTCATTAATATATAAAAAAGTCCACCTTTTAAAATATTATCATATTTACAGGTATAGGGGTTGGAATTTCAGTACATTTATTTATTGGACATAATTCAATGCAAAATTCTATAAGATGCTGTTCTAAAATTGCCCACTCTTAACCAAGAGATGGGATGTCAATGACAACCAAATAAGTTGTTATCAGTGACACTGAACACCTGGCGATCTGCCTCCTGCTTCCTAAAACCAAACTCAGAGACAGAAGTAGGAGTTGTTGTTGTTGTTGTTATGTGCCGTCGAGTCATTTGCGACTCATAGCGACCCTATGTACAACAGCCCTAAACCGTGCTCTATCTTGTGCCAATCTCATTGTCCCCGACACACCCATCCCGAGTACCCCAGTCACTGAATCAATCCACCTCATAGAGGGTCTTTCCCTCCTGCGCTGTCCCCCTACTCTACCCAGCATGATGTCCCTCTCTAAAGACCTGTCTCTCCTTACAACATGTCCAAAGTATGTCAGACGAAGCCCCAGAATCCTTGCCTCTAAGGAGCAGCCTGGTTCAATCCTCTCTACGATGAATCTGTTTGTTTTCTTGGCAGTCCATGGTACATTCAATACTCTTCTCCAGCACCACAGCTCAAAGGCGTCAATTCTCCTTCTATCCTCCCTAGTCATTGTCCAACTCTCTGACGCATAACAAGTGATTGCAAAAACCATGGCCTGTATCAGGCGCACCTTAGTCTCCAGAGAGACACTGTTGCTCTTGAGTATTTTGGTGAGGTCCCTAACCGCAGACTTTCCCATCGCAATACTTTTTTTTATTTCCTGGCTACTGGTGCCAAGAGTGTTGACCGTGGAGCCGAGCAAACTGAAGCTGTGAACAATCTCAATCTCTTCGCCATCCATCCTGATGCTACCAATGTTTTATATAGGATCCTTAACCAGGAGGATTAACACAGTGACTGCAGCAATGGGCTAGATTGCGAGGATGGCACAGCATAGGACAGGGTTCAGATCAGTTGTTCATAGGGTTGCTATGAGTCAAAATCGACTTGATGGCAACATAGGAGCTCTGGTGACTGTACTGCCAACCCAAAGGTATATGGTTCGAATCCACCAAGTACTCTAAGGGAGAAAGATTGGTAATATCATTCCATGTGACTGACTGTCTCTGAGATCCATTGAAAGGTTAGCTGTGGGACAGTTCTGACTTGACAGTACACAACAAGAAGTATATAGGACACAGAGAACATGAACCACCAAAATCTGTCTCTTGAGAGGAAGGTCTTAGAGACCGTGTTGCTGTTGTTAGATCTTCCAACCAGCTCTTATCCACAGTGACTCTGTACAACAGATCAAAACCTTGCCCAGTCTTGCACTTTCCTCATAATCTTTCTTGTATCCTCTGTTTTCATCCAAGATCCATCTGACATCAGCAGTGATATCATTCATTCTGTGGCTTCTTCTGAATCCAGCTTGAATTTCTGCAAGTTCCCTGTTGATTAACTTCAGCTATTTTTTAATGCTCTTCAGCAAGATTGTATTTGTATGTGGTATTTTATCATTCTATAATTTCGGCATTCTTTTGGACCACCTTCTTTTGAATGAGTCTCATTGATTATTTGTTATTGTTGTTAGGTGCCAACGAGTTCAGTACAACTCATAGCACTTCTGTGAACAATAGATCTGAACCTTGTCCTATCCCTGACACATTTGAGTCTGTTGCTGCAGTCACTGTGTCAATCTACCTGGTTGAGGATCTTCCTATTTTCCACTAACCTGCCACCTTTCCAAGTATATTGTCTCTGTCCAAGGAAAAACCTTTCCAAGCAACATACCCAAAATATATGAGACAAAGCTTCACCATCCTCCCAGGAGCACTCTGGCTGCACTTTCTTCAAGACATATCTATTTGTTCTTTTGGAAGTCCATGGCATACTCAGTACTCTTCTCCAACACCACAGCTCAAAGACAGCAATTTTTCAGTCATCCTTATTCATTGTCCAGGTCTTAGTAACATAGCAAGTCATTGAAAAGACCATGGCTTGAATTAGGTGCACCTTAGTCCTCAAACTAGCATCATCGCTACTGAATAAATTGAGAAATAATTGACTACTTCGTCCTAAAAATATCCTATAATAGAAAGTATGACATCTTCAATAATCTGCAAATACCATAATTCAAAAGTAGGGTCAATGAAAGAGAAGAGTGTTGCCATGGATTGAATTGTGTTACCCCAAAATACATGTATATAATATGGAAACTATTCAATGGTTCCCCCATAGTTGTAAGAGATTAAAAGTGAACTGTAACATTCCCTAATCTCATCATAGCCCTAATCGAGTATAAGGGGAGTTCCCCTAAAATGCAGTCTATAACATCTTCTAATTTATTACCGATAAAAGCAGAGGAAAGCTAGCTGAGGTGAGAAGTAACCCTTAATAGCAGCAAAAAAATAAACACCAAGAATGTCGTACATCTTTATGTACTCAGGCTCCTGTGCTGTGAAGCTCCCTGACAGCTGGGAAGGCTAGAACGTGTGGAGGTCTCTAGGGAACACCATCTGTCTTGATAAGATGCAGCCAAAGTGCTTCTTGGAGACAAAGATGACACTGCTTCATCTCACATACTTGGGGCATGTTGTGAGGAAAGGCTATTCCTTGGAGAGGGACATGATGCTTGGAAAGGTGGAAGGTCAGCAAAAGAGAAGAAGATCATCAAGATAGATAGACACAGTGACTGCAGCAATGAGCTCAAGTGTGTCAGGCATGATACAGGATACAGGACAGGGTCAGATCTATGGTTCATAGGGTCACTATGAGTCATATTGACTTTATAACACCTAACAACAGAAAATACCTGTGGGAATTCTGGTGGCCTAGTGGTGAGAAGCTACGCTGCAATCCCCAAAGCATGTGGTTCAAATCCACCGGGTGCACCCCAGGAGAAGGATGAACAATCACCTCCCATGCAATTTAGTGCTTCTGAAAACCTGTTGGAGGGTCAGCTATGAGCTGGTTCCAACTTGATGGCACACACCAATGACACCAGGGAACACCATGCTACAAATGTGGAAGGAAACAAGGTGCCCTACATTTGGACTTACACTCTGCTAAACTCTGCGTGTGTGTGTGAGAGAGAGAGTGTCCTGGTGGGTAGAAAATTGTGCTAACACAAAGGTGGTGTTTCTGGGCCTCATATCCACCAGTGACTCCATGAGAGAAAGACAGTGAATCTCTTCTCATGTGATTTATAGCTTTTGAAACCCTTCGGAGGGTCAATTATGTGTCTGTTTTGATTTAACATCAATCAATGAGTGAGTAAACTGTAAGAAATAACATTTCTGCTTCCTCAAAAAGCTGAACATATAAATTCCATATGACCCATATATTCCACTACTTGGAATATACCCTGAGAATATGAGAATTAAGGCACAAACTGAGATTTATACACCAATGATCATAGCAGCATTATTCACCATTTCCAGAACATGGAAACAGCCCAAATGTACAACCACAAATGAATGGATTGAGGAATTCACACAATGGAATATTACGTAGCATACAGGAGCAATGATTTTGTAAATTATTACCTAACTTGGGAGAAACTGGAGAGCATTATGGTGAATGAACTAACTTAGTCCCACAAGGATAAATATTGTCTAAAATCATTATTGTAGAATGAGTATAAGGATCCAAGAGGGGTGAGAGAGGCTGGAAGCAGAGGGATGTGGATGTGCAAGTGAAGGGTGGAATTAATCATTGGGTTGTACAATTTGATGGAGGGGGGAGGGAAATTGAAAGAACTTGTTCAAATTTGTATTAGAATTTTGTAAATAAACTAGTGGAAAATTTTTAAAAAACACCAAAAATAAAAGCAACAACAACAAAATAAATTAGATTTCTGTACGTTAAAGTCATCCATTTGTGGTGTCACTATTACCGAAGCATTAGATTACCATTTGTCAGACAGTTTGTTATTCTGAGGTGATTTGGTGTTGCAGTGGTGCTGAAAGATATACTGTCAGTGGTTCAAATACCAGAAGGTTCACCCATGATGGGCAGGTTCCAGCAGCACATCCAGACTAAATAGCAGGATTGGCCATCCAGTACTGAAATCGCAGGGCTTCAAAATCCTTTGTACAACAAAGATAACTAAAATTTTCTCACTAAGATGGCTTGACACAGTGACTGCTGCCATTGTCTTAAGCACAGTAAAGATCTTGAGGAAGGTGCAAGACCAGCCAATACTTTAATCTGTTATACGTAGGGTCCTTGTTTTTATAGCTTGTCCTGTTAAAATTAATACCAGACTATTTATGAGAAGTTTCAGGTCAATGTAGTTCAAAAGACTTAACCAGCTATATATGTCCATAATTTCTAACATAAACTGCTCCAGCCGTGGCTCAGATACCCAATTGCTCTATGTTCATTGGGTTCAGATTCACTAGCAGGTATTCCAGTGACTCAGACCTGTCAGGGGAATGACTCGTGTGACTGTAGGTATGCAGGTTGGTTTTGGAGAAACTGGTGAGCAATGGGCCAGGATCCTGTAGACTGTAAGTTTGGGCATAGTTAGATGGTGACTGTAGGTGATGCAGGCTGGTGGGGTAGAGGCTGGTGAGCAGCTGGAAGCTATGACCCAGACAAGTGAGTTTTTCCAAAGGAAAAAGGCAAGTGGTGCTAAGATCCCATGAGCTTATATAAGCCTCTAGTAGGGTGGGGCTTGTATCCCATTGTAATCCTCTCTCCTTAATACAATAATTAGTTAAGGATAGAACAAAAAGTCTTTTGGCTAGTAAAAACAATTATGAATGATAAACCTTAGACACCCAGAGCAGCTAACCTAAAACCCCAAAATAGGTATAAGTATGTTGTTATTGTTATGTGCCATCAAGTCACCTGCAACTCATAGCAACCCTATTCACAATAGCTCTGAACCCTGCCCTATCCTGAGCCAGTCTCACTGTTTCTGACACACTTGCCCCAGTTACTCCAATCACTGAATCAATCCATCTCATCCTGGTTCTTCCTCTCCTATACTGTCCCCCCACCCTTCCAAGCATTATGTCCTTCTCTAAGGACTGGTCTCTCCTGACAACATGTCCAAAGTATGTGAAATGGAGCTTCAAAATCCTTGACTCCAAGGAGTAGTGGTTTCACTACTTGCAGGACAGACCTGTTTGTTCTCTTGGCAGTCCACTGTATGTTCAATACTCTTCTCCAGAACCACAACTCAAAGGCATTGATTCTTCTTCTGTAATTTTTAGTCATTGTCCAATGTTCTGATGCATAGTAAGCAATTGTGTCAACTGTGGCCTGGATCAGGCACACCTTAGTCTCCAGACTAATATTGTTGCTCTTCAGTATTCTGGAGAGATTCCTGTCAGCAAATTTTTCCAATACAATTAATCTTTTTGCTTGCTGATTGCTGGTGCCAAGAGTGTTGACTGTGGGACCAAACAAGCTGAAATTGTTAAAAACCTCAGTCTTTTCTCTATCATGATGCTTAAATTGCCTCGAGTTGCAACACTGAAGGGTGATGTGGGCAGAAAATTGAATGACCCAGGAAGCATCAAAAGAAGATTGAAGGAGTACACAGTCACTGTACCAAAAAGAATTGACTGACAAAAAAGAATTTAATTAAACAAACTATGATCAAGAGGCAATGGTGATGAAGGAGGAAGTTCAAACTGCTCTGAAGGGACTGGCAAAAACAAAACCCCAGGGATTGATGGCATATAAATTAGCGTATTTCAACAAACAGATGCTTCCCTGTATGTGCCAAGAAATCTGGAGGACAACTGACAGAAGGTGAGCCATATTTATTCCCATTCCAAAAAGAGTAGTCAAACAGTGTGGAAATTATTGAGCCATATCATTAATATCACACACAAGCAAGATCCTGCTGAAGATTATCCAAAAACAACTGGAACAGTATATCAGCAGAGAAGTGCCAGATGTACAAGCTACTTTTAGAAGAGGCCATAGTACTAGAGACATTTTAGCCAATGTTAGATGGATCTTAGCTGAAAGTAGAGAGTACCAGGGGAATATCTATCTGTGTTTCAATGACTATGCAAAGGCATTTGACTGTGGATCACAACAAGTTGTGGCTAATCTTCAGAATGATGGAAATCCAAGAATACTTAATTGTGCTCATGTGAAACCTATACTTGGACCAGGAAGCAGTAGTCAGAACAGAACAAAGAAACACTACATGGTTCAAGATCAGGAGAGGTGTATGTCAGGAATGCATCCTATCTCAATACCTTTTCAATCTATATGCAGAACAGATCATTCGGGGGCTGGACTTTATGAGAAGGAATGTGGCATCAGAATTGGTGGAAAGACTCAACAACCTAAATTATGCAGATGACACAATCTTGCTTGCTGAAATTGAGAAAAACCTGAGGTATGGACTGCAGAAAACAAAGGACTGCAGGCTTCAACATTGTATGTTGTTGCTGTGTAGTATGTTGTAGCTGACCCTCCAGCGGGTTTTCAGAGGCAGTTAATCACATGGGAGGAGATTACCCATCCTTCTCCCATAGAGTAACTGGTGGCCTCAAACTGTGTGTCTTTGGGATTGCAGTGCAGCTTCTTGTCACTAGGCCACAAGAGCTCCCTTCAATATAGTATAAGTATGTTGTTGTTGTTGTTGTTGTTGTTGTTGCTAAGTGTCGTCAAGTCGTAGACAACTCATAGCGACCCTGTGAACAAAAGACCTGAACATTTGTATAACTGGTCTTTTCTCCATGTTCATAGAGTTTCCGGAGGCAAGCCATTTCGGAAGTGGATACCGCTCCTGCTTCCAAGCTTGTTTTAATTGGGG
>NW_006399818.1:10303115-10336713 GCF_000299155.1 Elephantulus edwardii
AAGTTTATAGTCCCTGGTTTCAGTCCCAGGTCCATGATCCACCTTGAGTTGGTCTCTGTGCATGGAGTGAGGTGTGGATCCCGCTTGAGTCTTTTGCAGGTATTTCTCCAATCTTGCCAACACCATTTGTTAAAAAGTCTGTTGTTTCCCCACTTCACTGATTTCATCTCCCTGTCAAAAATCAGTTGACCATAGATAGATGGGTTGATCTCTGGATTCTCAACTCTAGTCCATTGATCTATGTGTCTGTCATTGTACCAGTACCATGCTGACTTTACCACTAGGGCAGTGTAGTAGGACCTGAAATCAGGGAGTGAGATAACTCCCACCGTTCTTCCATTCTTAAGGAGTGCTTTGCTCATTCGGGGCTTTTTTCCATTCCATACAAAATTGGAGATTGCCTTTTCCATCTCGCCAAAGAATGGGATTGGTATTTGTATTGGGATTGCATTAAATGTGTAAATTGCTTTTGGTAGTATTGCCATTTTCACAACATCGAGTCTTCCCATCCATGAGCAAGGGACATTCTTCCACTTTTCAAGATCTCTTTTTGTTTCTTGTAGTAATGCTCTGTAATTTTCTTGGAAAAGGTCCTTTGTACTTCTGGTTAAATCTATTCCCAAGTATTTAATCCTGTGATCAGCTATTGTGAAAGGCATTGTTTCTCTTAGTTCTGGCTCTGCACTCTTTTTGTCGCTGTAGAGAAATCCAACTGATTTTTGTATGTTGATCTTGTATCCTGCTACTTTGCTGAATTGGTCAACCACGTCCAATAGTCTTCTTGCTGAGTCTTTAGGGTTTTCTAAGTATAGTATCATGTCATCAGCATAGAGGGATAATTTTACCTCCTCGTTGCCCATTTGGATACCTTTTATTCCCTTCTCTTGTCCCATTGCTATTGCCAAGACTTCCAAAAGAATATTGAATAAGAGAGGTGATAGTGGGCATCCTTGCCTAGTTCCTGTTCTTAAAGGGAATGCCTTTAACCTCTCTCCATTAAGAACAATGTTGGCTTATATTGTTATTGTTGGTTTTGTTAGGTATCGTTGAGTTATAGATGACTCATAACGACCCTATGAACGAAAGACCTGAGCACTGTTAATAGGGTTTCCAGAGGCAAGCCATTTTGGAAGTGGATGCCACTCCTGCTTCCACGCTTGTTTTAATCGGGAAGCTCCACAAACCCTGTCCACCGTGGGTAACCATTATCACATTTGGCACATCAGTGCACAGTGCTTAGCATGTTTCTAGTCACAGAGCCAGGCCCAGACATACTCATTGCTATCAAGCCAATTCCAACTCATAGTGACCCAGTAGAGAAGTTTGGAGACTTGGTGGTAAGGAGCTGTGCTGCCAACCCAAAGGAATGCAGTTCAAATCCACCAACTAACTACTCTGTGGGAAAAAGATGGGCAATCTCCTCTAGCCCAACTTACTGCCTCTGAAAACCCCCTGGAGGGTCAGCTATGAGTCAGTTTCAACTCTGCAGTTCACAACAACCACAGGGACACAGAAGGATAGAGTAGGACCACCCCACTGGCTTTCCAGTGCTGTGAGTCTTTATGGAAGCAGCCTGCTAGGTCTTCTCCCTACAGAGCTGTTGTTAAGTTTGAACCAAAACCTTTTGTTTAGCAGCCAAGTGATTAATCACTGCACCAAGAGGACTTTGTG
Organism: Elephantulus edwardii; assembly: GCF_000299155.1. Classification (NCBI taxonomy): domain Eukaryota; kingdom Metazoa; phylum Chordata; class Mammalia; order Macroscelidea; family Macroscelididae; genus Elephantulus; species Elephantulus edwardii. The sequence goes on from NW_006399818.1 coordinate 10,304,787, forward strand.
GGTCCTAGAGCAGTGCCTGACATACATACACTTCCAGGATAGCATGTACTGTTTGCATAATGAATTAAATAAATATGTGACTTAGGAAATTGCTGGTTCTGTTTGACTGACCTGTTAGAATTCTAGTAGAATAACAGTGGCTTCACACTTATGTGGCTCTTATTATACACTAGGCCCTGTTCCAGCATTTAAAGTTATCATATGTGTTTACATTACATGTAATCCTTAGGACAATCTGTAAAGTAGATATAATTATAAATGGGAATGACTATAATTATTCCCATTACACAGATAGGGAAAATAGATACTCAGAAAGATTCAACCAAGATTGCCTGGCTAACAGTTGGTGGATTTAAGCAAAGACAGTTTGACTCTAGTGTTAGTGCACTTAAACATAAAGAGAAGCAGCATTTCCAGTTTATACAGCATCCTTCTTACAAAGAGAAGCTTGAACATAAACAACCACTGTCCAGTTGATTCTGACTCAGAGGGACCCCTTAATCTTCGTAGTGTTTTCAATGTCTAAGATTTTTCCGCAGGTAGATTGACAATGTTTTTCTGCTGAGGCACCTCTGAGTGGATCCAAATCTCCAATCTTTCAGCTGGTAGCCAAGTGTTTGTGCTGTGCTATCTATCCATGTATAAATATATATTTACATCCTATAAAGTTAGCACAACTTTGTGGGAAGCCAAATTTCATACTAAATATTTATAATAAACCAAATGCTATTTCGGGATATGAGGGAGGAGAATACAAGCTGGAATTCTCCCCGAAGCACTGAGGCAATCCTTAAAATGTTTACAGTGGCAGGCACTAAGGCAAACCTTAAGCTTTTACAGGATTCTTGTCTTGTATTTGCTAACCCCTCCATCCTGAGTCAAGCATAAGGTTTTCAATAGAATGAGCTTAGCTTCATTTGCACTGAATTCTCTTTGTGATTTGCTCCCTAGCAATTTTCAATAAAGGCACAGGGAAGCTGAAATCCAGTGCTTCAGTTGTTCCCTTATGCTTTACCTCTTTATTAATTATACATTTTTTGTGTTCTGTCTCATTATTAATACTTTTTAATATACTTTACCCTCCGTCAGCAACACAACATGAAATATTGACTTCTATTTTTATATATAAAACTGAACCCAAACCCACTGTCCTCCATCTAGCTGATTCCAACTCAGAGGACAGAGAATAACTGTTCTGTAGGATGTCCAAGGCTGTAGATCCTGTGGAAGTAGGTTGTCATGTCTCCTGTGGAGCTTCTAGTGATTTAGAACTACTGACTTCATGGTTAGCAGACAAACTCTTTAGCTACTATGCTGCCAAGGTTCCTTCTCCTTGTCTATAATCCCTCTTAGCTCAATGGAGAATGAAAAAAATCTTAAATCATAGTTTGCAAAGTCATAGTTGCTATTGTTAGGTGCCATTGAGTCTAGTACAACTCATTATGATCCTAAGAACAACAGACTTGAATCCTGTCCCGTTCTCATCATCTCAGCTACACTTGAGCCCACAACTGCTACTGCGTGCCAATCCATCTTGTTGAGAGTATTCCTCTTTTTTTGCCAACCCTCTATCTTTCCAAGCATAATATCCCTTTCCAAGGAATGGCCTCTCTTAGCAATGTGCCCAAAATATGTGAGCCAAAGCCTCGCCATCCTTGCCTGTACTCTGCACTTGCACTCTTGCCTACTCTGGTTGCACTTTTTCCAAGACATACCTCTATTTGTTCTTTTGGCGGTCCATGGGATGGATATTCAGTACTATTCTCCAAAACCACAAGCCAAAGTCATCAATTCTTATTCTGTCATCCTTATTCAGTGTCCATCTCTCAGATGCATAGCAAGTGATTGAAAAGGCCATGGCCTGAATCAGGAGAAACTCAGTCTTCCAACTGACATCATTGCTGTCCAGTGTTTTGGAGAGGTCCATGACAGCAAACTTGCCCAAAGCAATGTGTTTCCTGATCTCTTGACTGCTGGTACCAAGGGTGTTTATAGTAGATTGAAGCAAGACGATATAAGTAACAGTTCCAATCCTTTCTTCATCTATCATGATGTTGCCTATTGGCCAAGTGGTGAGGATCTTTGTTTTCTTGATGCTGAGATGTAGTACATAATGAAGGTTGTGGTCTTTGATCTTCTGTAGCAAGTGCTTCAGGTTCCTCAGTTTCAGCAAGCAAGGTTGTGTCGTCTGCATAAGGCAGGTTGTTGATGAGTCTTCCTCTGATCCTTACGCCACGTTCTTTATCACAAAGTCCAGTTTCTCAAATTATTTGCTCAGCATACAGACTGAATTGTTGTTGTTGTTGTTGTTGTTGTTGTTGTTGTTGTTGTTATGTGGCATCAAGTCACCTGTCATTCATAGTGGCCCTGTGTACATCTGTGAACCCTGCTCTATCCTGAGCTCACCTTATTGTCTCTGACACACCTACGCCCCTTCCCCAGTCACTGAGTCAATCCATCTCATCAGGGGTCTTCCTCTCTTGCACTGTCCCTCCACCCTCCAAAGCATGATGAATAGGTATAAAGAAAGGATACAACCTTAACACACACCCTTCATGATTTTAAACTACACACTGTTCCCTTGTTCTGATCATACAACAGCTTCTTTTCTAGGTATACATTTCACATGAAAATAATTAAGCTCCTTTATATACCAATTGATATATAAAATTCTTTAATCAGATTTCAATTTGATCATACTATGAAATATAACCACTTTTTTAAAAAAAAGAACAACCACATACTGAGGAAACTTTCAGACTTTCTTCCTGAGTGCTGCCATTAATTCCTAAAAGTTCACGATCAATGCAGAGCCATGGAGAAGGAAGTCTTAGTTGTTGTTCTTTCTCATTGCTGTAGAGTCAAAACCAACTGATAGCTGATATTCCATTGGATTTCTGAAGCTGACACTGGGACTGCAACAATGGACTTGAGCATGGTGGAGACCACGATGATGCTGTAAGATAGGGCAAAGTTCTGAGCTGCTGTTCTCAGGGATACTAGTAGTTATTGTCAACTTGATAGCACCTAACAACAACAAAATCACACAGGAGTGTTGCTCATCTTTCTCCCGCAGAGCTATTGGAAGATTCAGACCAGTAGGGAAGGGCAGCCTTCGGGTTAGCAGCCTAATTGCCCACAGACTCAGCCACCAGAGCTCCCTTTGTTGTTAAGTGGTGTAAGGTCAGCACCTGCTATTAACAGCCCTGAGTACAACAGAACAAAAAGGCTGCCCTGTCCTGCCCCACCCTCATAATCTGTCCCGTGCTTAAACTCATTATTACAACTGTGGATGGAGATCCAGCTCCTCATCCATTAATATTGCTTGAAGATCTGAATTGTCTTAAAAAGTGAAGAAATACAAACACATGGTTACTTGATGTGGTGTTGTGGCTGTTGTTACATGCCACTGAGTGGACTACTACTCAAAGCAACTTCCTATGGATCATGGTTCTGAACCTTGCCCTATCCTGAAATAACTTCACCATTTCTGACACACCTGACCCCATTGCCACCATTGCTGTGTCAATCTATCTCATCCAGAGTCTTCCTCTCTTATTCTGATCTTCTACCTTTCCAAGCCTGAGGTCCTTCTCCAAGAACTAGCCCCTCCTGAAAATATGTCCCACGTATGTAAGAAACAGTTTCAAAATCCTTGCCTGCAAGGAGCGACCTTGTTTCACCATCTCCAGGACAGACCTGTTTGTTCTCTTGGCAGTTCAAGGCATATTCAGTGCTCCAGCACCACAATTCAAAAGCATCAATTCTTCTGTCATCCTTATTTATTGTCCAGCTCTCTGATGCATAGCAAGTAATTGAGAAGAATATGACCTGAATTTGGCACACCTTAGATTCTAGACTGACATTGTTATTCTTTAGTTCTCTGCAGAGATCCCTGACAGAAGAGTTTCCCAATGCAACTCTTCTTTTGATTTTCTGACTGCTGGTACCAAGAGGATTGAGTGTGGATCCAAGCAAAATGAATTCTTTAACAATTTCAATCTTTTCTCTATCTAACATGATGCTGTTTATTGCCCTGGTGGTTTGGATTTTTGTTTTCTTGATGTTGAAATGCAATCCATATTGAAGGCTACAGTTCTTGATCTTCTGCAGCAAAAGTTTCAAGTCCTTGTAGTCTTTCTTAAATAATTGTTGTTGTTGTTGTTGCTATGTGCCATCAAGTCACCTGCAAGTCATAGCAACCCTATGTACAATAGCTCTGAACCCTGTCCTGTCCTGAGCCAATATCACTGACTCTGATACACTGTTACAAAATATTTCACAAATTCTTTGTTATTCTTTAACATTTTACAGAATTCCATTGAGAGAGCTCTGGTAGGGCTTTGCTTATTGCGTTGACCTGCTAACACAATAGCTGTTCATCAAATCCACTAGCTCCTCCCCTTATGATTTACAGCCTCAGAATCCCAATGATGGGTTGCTAGGACTTGGGACCTACTTAATGGCAGTGAGCTTGAGGTGCCACGTCTTTCTTTAGGCTTTTAAAAAAGGATTTTATTGTGCATACATGTTGTTGTTGTTGTTATGTGCCATCGAGTCGCCTGCGACTCATAGCGACTCTATGTACAACATACTATAGTTTATTTCTCTATCCACCATTGATGAGCACTTAAATGGTTTCTATCTAATTGCTGTTACAAACCTCAATGACAAATATTTATCTGTTCATGTCATGGCTCTTCTCTCATTTCTGGATTATGTGGTGTTTTTATTTCCTACTTCTTAAGGCTGTGTATTACTGTTTTCCACAGCAGTCACACCATTTTACAGTCCCAGTCTTCTGATCTCTCCACATCTTTTCCACCAATGGCTTTTTGCATGTATGCGTGTTTTTTTTAACTTTATAGTTAATGTTAGTATGAGATGACATCTCATTTTTGTTTTTCTTTATATCTCTCTAATAGGGAGTTCTGGTGGCCTAGTGGAAAGAAGCTGCACCCCAATCTTGAAGGCATGCTGTTTGAATCCACTGGTATGTGGGCTGTTGTTGTTGTTGTTTTTGTTGTTGTTGTTGTTATGTGCTGTTGAGTCACTTGCGACTCATAGCAACCCTATGTACAACAGCCCTAAACTCTGCTCTGTCCTGTGCCAATCGCACTGTCTCCAATACACCCATCCCAATTACCCCAGTCACTGAATCAATCCACCTCATGGAGGACCTTCCCCTTCTGCGCTGTCCCTCCACCCTCCCAAGTATGATGTCCCTCTCCAAGGACCAGTCCTTCCTTACAACATGTCCAAAGTATGTTAGACAGAGCCTCAGAATCCTTGCTTCCAAGGAGCCGCCCGGTTTAACCCTTTCCAGGATGAATATGGGCAAATCTCCTCCTGTGCCATTAACAGCGTCTGAAAACCCACTGGATGGTCAGCAATGGGTTGGTCAGGGCTCTACAACAACAACAACAATGGCTAATGGCAGAGCTCTATTGGTATAGTCCACTGAGAGTTATGTTCCTGCACCAAACGCAATGCCTCTCAGGCAGTTCAAGTCTACCAGTGACTCTATGAAAGAACAACAGGTAATTTCACCTGTGTAATTTACAGCATTTAATAACCTACTGGAGGCTTTTGACTGATAATGATTATATAATTCTTTTGTTTTATTTACATGGTATATAGTTTTCCAATGGTGACAACCCAATCTTGCACACCTATTATGAATCCCTGTTGGCCATGATGCATGCATTTTTTTAATATGTTGTTGGAGTCTATTGCTAGAATATTAATGATAGTTTTTGCATCTTTGTCCATAAGGGATATTTGTCTATAATTTTCTTTTTTAATGATATCCTCACCTGGTTTTAGTATCATAACTTGCTTTATGGAGTGAGTTTAGAATTGTTATTAAGTGCCATCGAGTCACTTGCAACTCGTAGAAACCCTATGTACAACAACAGCTCTGAAGCCTGCGCTGTCCAGACCCAATCTTACTGACGCTGACATACCTATCCCCACTGTCCCAGTACTGTATCTATCCATCTCATCAGGGCTCTTCCTCTCAGGGTACTGTCCTTCTACCCTACCAAGCATGATGTCCTCTAAGGACTAGTCCCTCCATGCCATGTACCAAAAATATGTGAGACAGAGCTTCAAAATCCTAGCCTCCAAGGAGAAACTTGGTTTCACCCTCTCTAAGACAGACCTATTTGTTTTCTTGGTGGTCCGTGGTATATTCAAGTATCTTCTCCAGCACCACAACTCAAAGGCATCAGTTCTTCTTCTGTCATCCTTAGTCACTGTCCAGCTTTCTGATGCATAGCAAGTAATTGCAAAGACCGTGGCACCTTAGTCTCTAGACTGATATCGTTGCTTCTCAGTACTCTGAAGAGAGATCTCTGACAGCAGATTTTCTCAAAGCAATTTGTCTTTTGATTTCCTGACTGCTGGTGGCAATAGTGTTGATTGTGGAGCCAAGCAGGCTGAAATTGCTAACAACTTCAATCTCTTCTCCATCCATCGTGGAGCTGCCAATTGGCCAAATGGTGACAATCTTTGTCTTTCTGATGTTGAGCTTCAATCCATATAGAAGATTACATAAGCCCTTGAACTTATGCACCTAGCACTTCAGGTCCTCCTGGGTTTCAGCAAGCAAAGTCATCTCATCTGCATAATGTAAATTGTTGATGAGTCTTCCTCCAATCCTGATGCCACATTCCTCCTCATAAAGACCAACCTCCCGCATGATCTCTTCCACATATAGATTGAAAAGATACGGAGACAGGACACATCCCTGGTACACTCCTTTCCTGATATTGAACCATGCAGTGTTTCCTTGCTCTGTTCTGAGGACTGCTTCCTTGTCTGAGTATAGGTTTCCCATGAGCACAATCAAGTGCTCTGGGGTTCCCATTCTCTTCAAGATTAGCCACAATTTGTTGTGATCCACACAGTCAAATGCCTTTGCGTAGCCAATGAAATGCAGACATTCCTCTGATACTCTTTGCTTTCTGCCAAGATCCATCAGATATAGGTGATAATATCTCTAATGCGATAACCTCTTCTAAACCCAACTTGTATTTCTGGTAATTCTCTGTTGATGTACTGTTTAAATTGGAGTTTTCAATAATATTCAGCAAGATTTCGCTTGTATGTGATATTAGAGACATTGTTCAATAATTTCCACATTCTGTCGGGTCACCGTTTTTGGAAATGTGAATAAGAATTTCTTCCCACCAGTTGGCCAAATAAGTTCTCCAGATTGCTTACTCTAGCTTTTCCTATGCTCTGAAATCATTTGAGTAGATTTGGTGCCAGGATGGTAAGATTTTGTCTCATGTACTTATGTTGTCATGAGAGACCAGTCCCAGGAGAAATCCATCATGATTTGTAAAGTAGAGGTCAGCAAAGAAAGAAGGCCTTTGACGATATGGATTGACACAATGACTGCCGCCATGAGTGAGTCGCCCAGCAGCGACTGAGAGGCTGACATAGATCCGGCAGCACTTTGCTCTGCTGTACATAGAGTTGTTGTGGGTTAGAGACGACTCAGATGGACCGATCAAGAGAACATGCCTGCTAAGGAGCTCTAGGTGTGTAATGATAAAGCAACAGCTGTGAGCCGAAAAGTTGATGGTTCAGATCCACTAGCAAGAGAAGACTCTCTGATCTGCTCCCATACACCCCTTTCCTCCTAGATTGCAGCCCAAAAAACCCTGTAGGACAATCTGACTCTTCCATATAGGATTCCATGACAGACAACAAAAACAACAATATAGACACTGACATGTCTACATTGTTGAAGCCCCTTAGCCATTTAAGACTATGCAATCCTTCCTCTAAATGCCCCAGGACTCCCCACTCCCACCCCATAAATTCATTTCAAGCACCGACCGCCCTTCCTTCTCATTGTTTTGCTCTAACTCTGAAAGAAGTGAAATACATATCTGAACTCTGAGCCTTAGCCTGCTGCTTTCAGGACAGTTTCACTTAAGGTTTTAATTTCACATAAACTTATTTACAATTCAGCCGGTTTGCAAGCTTCAAGTTAATGTATGAGGAACATCTCACAAAAAAAAATAAATGATCTACGGAAAAATAAATGACCAACCTCTCTACAGAATGTCAGAGTTTTTGTCCTCATTTTGATATCAGTGTTACAGGCTCTGCTCTGTATCTCCATGCCATTTGTAGCATTAGATGCAATACTGGTTGTCAAACCTGTGGCTAAATAAAGTTTATAACAGTTTTTTTTCTACTTCTTTAAAGCCACAACCTCCTGCCATTGAGTAGATTCTGACTCGCTGGCTTTCTATAGGACGGAGTAGAACTTCACGCAGGGTATCTAAGGCGGAGGAAAGCCACAGAAGCAGAACGCCCTGTTATTCTCCCTCAGAGAGAACGGTGGATCCGGACCACTACTTACCCCGTTAGAGCTGAGGAACTTAACCACTGTGCAGTCAGGGCTTCTCTTAGTTCTCCAAAGAAGGTCAGTGCCAATGACAATCCTTAGTTTATAACTTTAACCTCCATTTATTTCCTGCGAGCCTGTGAACATACAAAGATACCTCCTTCAACCACAATCTTCTCAACTTCCTACATTCCTGTCTTGGCTATTGGCTTCATTTGGTGTCTTCACTTGGCTTCATAGAAACAGGCAGTTAGTCATTTATTTTTTTAACTCTCATATTTTTAAAAAATAAAAATACTCTATTATATTTTTTAGTGACAGTTTACACAGCAAATTGTGGTCTTATTTAACTATTTTTTCATGTTAAAACTTTTTTTTATATACAGATACTTTCAGGTACTTTTCTTATGTTTTTCACAATGTATCACATATTTCTTTTCTTAGTTTACCTCTGTAATCTTTCACCTGACTTCTAACTTCTAATAAGCCTAGAAGTAACCTAGCTTTTGCTAAAATGGTATCAGGTCGGTAACTTCACTGAATAAAATTGTCAAGTAAAATTGTCAAAGGTAGATATTCTGGAGTAAACTGAGGAATAGATGATATATCTAAAGCACTTTCAGATTTTTAAGTCAGGTGTAAAACTTGGGTCATCACATTTAACAAATACAAATTCAAGACTCTCATGCAATATTTGGGACAAATATATGCTAAATAGTTGGTGGTGGTGGTGTGGGTAGATTTGGGGGTGCTGCTAGTGTTGGTTCCTCCTCCTCTTCTGCTTCCTCCTCCTCTTCCTCTTCCTCCTCCTTCTTCTGTGCAGTCGAGTCACCTGCACCTCATACCGACCCTGTGTACAACAGCCCTAAATCCTGCTCTATCCTGCGCCAATCTTATGTCTGTGACACGCCTACTCCCATTTCCCCAGTCACTGAGTCAATCCATCTATCGATCTTCCTCTCCTGAGCTGTCCCTCCACCCCCCCCCAAGTATGACATCCCTCTTCTTGCAACATGTCCAAACTATGTCAGGTGAAGCTTCAGAATCCTTGCCTCCAGGGAGCAACCTGGTCTCACTCTCTAGGACGGATTTGTTTTTAATCTAGCAGTCCATGGTATATTCAACACTATTCTCCAGCACCAAAGCTCAAAGGCATCAATTCTCCTTCTATCATCCCTAGTCATTGTCCAGTTTTCTGACATATAGCAAGTAATTGCAAAGACTATGGCCTGGATCAGGTGCACCTTAGTCTCCAGACTGACATCCTTTCTCTTCAGTACTTTGGAGAGGTCTCTGACTGTAGACGTTCCCCACTGTAATTTGTTTTTTAATTTCCAGTCTGCTGGTATCCAGAGTTTTGATTGTGGAGCCAAGAAATAGAGCTGTTGTTAACAATCCCAATATCTTCACCATCTATCATGGTACTGCCAATCTGCCCAGTGGTGAGAATCTTTGTTTTCTTGATGTTGAGCTTCAATCTATATCGAAGGCTTCAGTCTTTGACCTTCTGCAGCAAGTGCTTCAGGTCCTCCTCAGTTTCAGCAAGCAGAGTTGTGTCATCTGCAAAACACAGATTGTTGATGAGTCTTCCTCCAATTCTGATGCCACATTTCTCCTCATAGAGTCCAGCCTCCCAAATAATCTGTTCTGCATATAGATTGAAAAGGTATGGAGATAAGACACATGACTGGCATACACCCTTCCCAATTTTGAATCATGCAGTGTTCCCTTGCTCTGTTCTGATGACTGCCTCCTGGTCCAAGTATAAGTTTCACATAAGCACAATAAAGTATTCTGGGATTCCTATTCTTCTCAAAGTCAGCCACAGTTTGTTATTATCCACAGAGTCAAATACCTTTGCATAGTCAATGGAACACAGGTTGGCATTCATCTGGTACTCTCTGCTTTCAGCCAAAATCCATCTAACATTAGCTATAATATCCCCAATACCATGGCCTCTTTTAACCACAGACTGCACTTCAGGCAGTTCTCTGTTGATGTGCTATTCCAGTCATTCTTGGATAATCTTCAGCAGAATCTTGCTTTCATGTAATATCAATAATATTGTTGCATCATTTCCACACTCTATTGGGTCACCTTTATTTGGGATGGGAACAAATATAGATCTCTTCCAGTCAGTTGACCAGGTGGCTGTCCTCCAGATTTCTTGGCACAGCTTGGAGAGCACATCCAGGGCAGCATCTGTTTGTTGAAATATGTCAATTGGTATGCCATCAATTACTGGGGCCTTGTTTTTTGCCAGTTCTTTCAGAACATCTTAAAATTCTTCCTTCATCACCACAGACTCTCGTTCATACAAGGTTTTATGAAATTCTTCTGTGTCCACAAATTCCTTTTGGTACCATGAAAAAGTACTGCTAAATTCAAATTTCATTGTTGATGTTGTTGTGTACCATTGAGTCGGAACCAACCCATAGCTGATCCTCCAGTGGGTTTTCAGAGGCAGTTAATTGCTTGGGAGGAGATAGCCCATCCTTCTCCCACAGAGCTGCTGGTGGCCTCAAACAATGTGCCTTTGGGAGTGCAGCACAGCTTCTTGTCACTAGGCTACCAGGGCATCCTATATTGGAGAAGGGCATTCTGGTGGCCTAGTGGTAAGAAGCTGTACTGCAATCCGAAAGGCTCACAATTCTAATCCACCAGATGCTCTGTGAGAGAAGGATGGGCAATTTCCTCCTGCTCAATTTACTGCCTCTGAAAACCCACTGGAGGGTCAGCTGTGTGTCGGTTCTGACTCAAGAACATTGAATAACAACATACTGGAAAAGATACATCCAGAGTGCTTCTTAGAGGCAGGGATAATGAAGCTTCCTCTAACATGCTTTGCTATGTTAGCATGTTGCTAGAAGGCAACGGGACACCATACTAGGAAAAGTGAAAGGTCCGTGAAAGAGATGAAAACCCTCAATGAGGTGGACTGACACAGTGACTGTAGCAAATGGCTTAAGTGTGTCAGAGACGATGAGATTGGTGATAGGAGAGGGTTCAGATCTGTTTGGTGTCTCCATGAATCATACTTGACAATGCACAACAATAATATGTTATCTGGTAACCCTATCAGCTACTTGTCTCAGACACTTCTGAAATAAGGGGAGGAAGTGGAGATGGCTTATGAGAAATGATAAAAGATAACAGAGTTGAAAAAGCTAGACTGAAAAAAACAAAGAAAGAAAAGAAAAGAAACTAGACTGCTTACCTAGGAAATATCTAGTTTGTCAGGGGATGGAATAGACAAAGCTGGAAAGGACTAGTGGAAAATGTTTGAAGTTTGTGTAATGAATATTGATCTGGTTGTCTGTCCCTCCATGATTTCTGAGTATTGGTCTTTTTTAACTCACGTGGTAAGCATGGCTTCAGAGAGCACTCCTGGCAGTGATATTGTTACGTGATTGGTCTGGAGTAGGGACAACAAAAGTAAACCATCTGGCTGCAGCAGAGTCAGAATCCCTTTGTCTGGGTCAGAGCATTCTGATCATCCTTCATTCAGGTAAGAACTCCAGCCATGTAAACTTGGGGACTCATCTGTCTGCCCTGTCATAATATCGGAATATTTTAAACTAGTCTTTTGCTGAGATGCAGTTCTTAATGGTGCCAAAGTTGACAGGCTTGGCTGCTAACCAAAAGACTGGTTTGAATTCACCTGTGTCCATTGTAGGGGAAAGATCTGGCAAACTGCTGCTTCTTTTCTTTTTTTATCTTGTTATACATTTTCTCTCCCTTCCCCAACTACCCTGCAATGTACTCCTTGTTCCAGACTGTTGTCATACATATAAGGCATAATCATATATTCCTTTCAGACAGTTCTTCCCCTCATCTGTTCTACTGCAGTGTTCATTATCTATCAACTCCTTCCACATTCCTTCTCCAAGCCCCCCATAGCTATCCTATTTATTTTTTATTTTCATGAAAGTTTACATAGATTTTAGATTTCCATTTATTCATTGTTGCATTTTTCACCCTGCCCACCCCTCCCCACCCTGTTCACTCTTTTCTTTGAAAAGCAAAAGAAAAATTCTTTCATTGGTATACATCCCCCACCACCAAGTACACTCCACCATGCAACCTTCATTCTGGACTCTTGTCATAACTATAATACCCAATCATATATTGCTTTTAAACAATTCTCTCCCTCATCTGTTTCATTGCAGTATACATAATTTATCCAATTTTTCTCAGTCTCACCCCGACCCTGATGTCAGTCCTGTTCTACAACAGTGGCACCATGCAGTATTTGTCCTTTTGTGACTGAGATATTTCACTCAGCAGAATGTCCTCCAGGGTCACCCATTTTTAATAATATTACTTGAGTTCCTTGTTTTTCAATGTAGCGTAGTATTCCATTGTGTGAATATACCCCAGCTTCTCTATCCATTTGTTTGTTGGTGGGCACTTAGGTTGTTTCCAACTCTTTGCTATTGTGAACAAAGCCACAATAGACATGGATGTGCATATATCTGCCTGGGTGGCAGTTACTGCTTCTTTAGAGTAATATCCTACTTTATAACAGCAGTGTTATGTAGTATTTGTCCTTTTGTGACTGACATATTTCACCTAGCATAATGTCCCCAGGGCTCCCTCATGTTGTATAATGTTTTACTATTTCATTGTTTTTCGATGTTGCATAGTATTCCTTTGTGTCAATGTATCATAGTTTTCCTATGCATTTGTTTATTGATGGGGTACTGAGTTGCTTACCTTTCTTGGTTGTTGTGAATAATGCTGCAATAAACATGGGTGTGCATACATCCGTTTTAGCTGTGGCCCTGGTTTCTTTAGGGTATATTCCCAATAGTGAGATTGCTCAGTCAAATGGTATTTCTTTTTCCAACTTTTTGAGAAAGCACCAGACTGCTTTCCATAGTGATTGTACCATTTTAATTCCCAGTATCAGTGAATAAGAGTTTCAATCTCTCCACAAACTCATCAACATTTATTGTTTGCTACCTTGAACTTTGCTATTGTTGCTGGGTGCAAACTGCTTCTGAAACAAAAGCATTAAAATTCCAATGAAGGACAGTTTAGCTCTGACACACACAGGGTCACCAAGGATCCAAAGTAATTCTACTGCTGCAGCCTTGGTTTGGGTTCTTAAAGGCATAGATTCAACCTGACCTAATAATAGAAGAGTCTCTGTTTCAAGTTTGTCTCTGTGCCCAACTCACACCCTTGCCCTTGGGTTTCTAAACAATTCTTTTTCCTTACAATGAACTCCATTTTCATTTAAACTAGCTTGAGTTGTATTCACTTGAGGGCTTTGTTACCTGAAGCCAAAAGGCCCATGCCGTACCATTTAATAATAACCTCTACCGGGAATGAGAAAGAGTCTATCCAGGTAAATGAACCCAGCTGATACTCAAAGTCTGAGGACAGTCACAAAAACTTATTAAGTTATTTTACACTGGATGGTCAAACAAAGGATGGGTTATTTTTGGCTCTGGTTTCACACTGTTTGCCAGAAAATGGCTGGGATTCCTGAACTCAGGGTCAAAGAAAACAATGCCAACTCTAATTTCACAGAACACTTCAACACTGAGACTTCATTTAATCTTCTTTGGTTCTCCCACCACCCACTGGAGCTTCAACGCTCACCCTGACGTTGCCTTTCTAAACTTGCAAAGATCACCTCTTTGATTCTAGAATATTTGCAGTAGAAGAGAGATATCAATGATGGGGAGGCTGGATTGCTATTTAGGCAAAACTATGCAAGTTGTTTCAAAAGTGATCCCTGGTCTAAGTTGCAGAGGTTGAAGTAATGACGCTTACCACAGAAGGAGTTCAATAAGTATTTGTTGGATTATAGTAAGACATTGCTGGATTGTAGGCATTTTGTAAATGGCTGGATCACTCTCTTGAGCCCTCTCCCCATTTAACAAATTTAGGAATAATCTGTACAACAGTGTACTATGCAGACATTAAAGAACAATTTTTTAAAATGTGCATTGATGTGGAAAGGTGGTTAGAATGTCTGTGGTAGCTTTGCACTATGATGATAGAAGCTATGCATCAGTATTTTAAAATATGAACAAAGTCATCCATAATGAACAAATTTCAGCACAGCTTCTAGACTGAGACAGACTAGGAAGAAATGGCTGGAAATGTGTTCCTGAAAAATCAGCCAATTGACACCTAATAGATCTCCAAGAATATGTTTAACTCCTTTGTTTTGGACGTGTTATCTGGAGGAATGGATCACTAGAGCACATCTTGTTTGGTGAAGTAGGAGACCAGCATGGGCGAGAGGGTTGGATTGATAGAACAGCTACAATGGTGGACTCAAACATGCTGCCAATTTCAAGGATGATCCAGGACTAGAAATGTTTCATTCTCTTGTATATAAGGCCTACATGAGTCAGATTCAACTCACCAACAGTTATCTATTATCTATTCAGTTAGCAGAAAATACCAGAAAGATACTTACTTGTGTTTTATTGACTATATAAACCAAGATATTAAAACTATGTGTTTAATAATAAATCATTGATAACATTGATTATTACATTATTTCTATTATATTATATATTATTATATAATAATATTATAATATATTCTTACATTACATTATTGTATTATTTTATATTGCATTATATTGAGATAATATTGATAACATCAATCTCTTGTGTTGTTATGTGCCACTGAGTTGACTACAACTCATAGCAACACCATGTACAACACATCAGAACCGTGCCCTATCCTGTGCTATTTTCATGATCTTCGTCACGCTGGAGCCTATTGCTACAGTCACTTTGTCAATCCATCCATCCTATTGAGGGTTTTCCTACTTTCTCTGACTCTCAAACTTTCCAAGCACAATGTCTTTTTCCAATGTGGGCCCCTCCTGAAAATAAGCCCAGAGATTATTAAATGAAGTTTCACTGTCCTTGCCGCTAAGAAGCAGCCTGCCTGTCCTTCCTCTAAGGCATTTTTGCTTGTTCTTTTGGTAGTCCATGGATATCCAATACTCTTCTCCAATACAGAAATTCAAAGGCATGATTCTTCTTGTATCGTCCTTGTCCAATGAGCAACTTTTAGATGCAGAGACAGCGATTGAAAATATCACAGCTAAGACCTTAAATTGATATCTTTGCTTTTTAAATTGGCATTCTTCTTCCATTCGAGAACACTGGGAACTGGGAATTCCAAAACGCTTAACTGTGATCACGTGGAACCTGTGCATTAACTTGAAGCAGTCATTAGAATAGAACAAAGGGGATACTATATGACTCACAATCAAGACAGAAGACTGTGGCGTTAAGATTGAAGTGACACTCACCAGAACCTGTGATCTGCAGATGACACAACCTCACTTGCAGAAAATGAAGAAGACTTGAAGCATTCACTAATGAGGAGCCAAGACCATAACGTTCAGTGTGGATTATCCCTCAACCTAAAGAGAACAAAAATCCTCACCAACGGGACAATAAGCAACATCATGATGATTGGAGAAAAGATTACATTTGCCAAGGATTTCCAATTTGTTTGGATCCACCATCAATACTCGTGTAAGCGGCAGTCAAGAAATCAAAAGATGACCAAATCTGTTGCCAAGGACTTCTTTAAACTGCTGAAGAGCAAGGACGAGAGTCGGGACTAAGGTGTGCCTGATCCAAGCCATGGTATTTTCAATTGCCTCATATGCATTTGAAGATTAAGATGACGAATAAGGAAAACCAAAGAAGAACTGATGCCTTGGAATTGTAGTGTTGCTGAAGGATATTGAATATACTAGGAACTTCCAGAAGAACCCAAGGGCTTCTTAGAAGCAAGGATGGAAAGGCTTTGTCTCACATACTTTGCGCATGTTATCAGAAGTTTTTTGGGGGGAAAAATCATGTTTGGATTAATAGAGAGTCAAAAAAGGTCAGGAAGACCCTCAAAGATATGGATTAACAATTCAATGGATTTAAGTACGGCAAAGATTATGAGACCGGTGCAAGGTTGGATAGAGTGTCTGTTGTACATAAGGTTGTTGGAGCTGATTAAACAGCAGCATCTAACAGCAACTATCTTTCTTCTCTCTCGGCACTATTTTATTTTGCTTCTTACTTTGGGCATGTGGCCAGGAAGGACCAGTCCCTAAAGAAGGATATCATGCTTGGAAGGGTGGAGGGTCAGGGCAGAAGAGGAAGATCCCGGATGAAATGGATTGATACAGTAATTGGGGGTAGGTGTGTCAGAGACAGTGAGATTGGCTCAGGATGGAGCAAGGTTCAGAGCTATTGGAGAAAGGGTTGCTATGAATCACAGGTGATTTGATGGCACATAACAATTTATTTCATTGAGAAAGACATTAAGGACACAGAGATAGCAAATAAACTAAAAAAGATATAGTCTCCCTGGACAAATGCTGAACTAAGTATAATATACAGATATTACTTTCATTGTGCCACCTTTCAGCCTGGGGTGAGTGTCCTCCAGCAGCCATGTCAAGCTTCTTTATAGTCAACCTAGCTATTCTGACTCCCTGTATTACCTTCTTCAATACATAAACCGTGTGCATATAATAATTTCCAATTGAAAATTCTTTTTCTTTACCTTGTTTGGAATGCTAAAGGGATAAATTTCTTTCTAGTCTACACCAAATTATTAATAGCCATGAAATTTGATTTCTAAACAAATGATTTTAAGAAAAAGATTTGAAGATTTGTTTACTTTATAAACTTACAAAACCCACATAGCCTTTCTTTGGGAGAAGGGCTCCAAATTTTTTGTGTAACTTGTATAACAGTTGACATCAGCCAAAGTCTGTTCACCTCAAGGGCTTCTCACAACAAGGAAAACCTATTCCCTGGCCTTGTCATGAAAGAGATTTTCCCAAGAGTCTCATGTAACAAATAACTATTGTATAAAACAGCAGGTTACAAAATAATATGTATTGTACAATTATATTTTTAAAAATATGGGTGTTTATAGGCATAAAAATTGTTCTAAAAGGACACACCTAAGGGTGTTAACAGAAGTTGTAACTACGTA
The DNA here is from genome assembly GCF_000299155.1 of Elephantulus edwardii. Taxonomy (NCBI): domain Eukaryota; kingdom Metazoa; phylum Chordata; class Mammalia; order Macroscelidea; family Macroscelididae; genus Elephantulus; species Elephantulus edwardii. The sequence continues at coordinate 10,322,146 of NW_006399818.1, forward strand.
TTAGAATTTGTGTCATTTGAGTTGTATCCTTGGGCTTGTTACTATACCTGAGATTTGTACCATAAAAAGGCATGATTTTTACATTGTAGACATTGTGATCAAAATCATGAGGCAAAAATGTGGGAACTGCTGAATGAAAAAATAACTTGCTCACTCGGTATTCAGCCACTCTTGAAAAAGGTTGACTTTTAAAGAAAAAATATGTGGATTTTGTAGTCAGACAATATATCTCACCTAGTTAATTAGTACAAGATGCAGAGGATAATTTATTTTTTTTTTAGGACACTCAGACTGCAATTGCACTCTGTGCTTCCAGAAGAAGGTATGAAAGTTAACATTTATTGAGTACTTTCTCAGGTTCAGTCTCTGCATGGCAAAACCAGTTTGAGCGAGGGTACTAACTTGCAACTTCTCAGCTGTGCTGTGACAACAGTACTAAAGCGTGAGAGATGTTCCCTGACTACTGGATTTGATACTGGATAGTAGCCTCCAAGGAGCTATGGTACAGTAATCTGTAGGAAAGGTGCACTAACCCAAAGGCTTGGCCTGTCTGGAGATTTGACTCCACCAGCAAGAGAATGATGGGCAATCTCCTCCTGTGCAATGTGCAGCCTGGGAAACTCAATGAGTCTGTTATGACTTAAAAGCAATGAGGAGGTGTTGGATGACTTTTTGTTTTGTTTTGTTTTGTTTTGTTTTGTTTCTTAGAAAGATTATGCTACCAGAGTCTAGTGGTAAGGAGCTGCGCTGCAATCCCAAAGCTTGTGGTTCAAATCTATCAGCTGCTCCGTGGGGGAAGGATGAGCAGTCCCATCTCCTGTGATTTACTGCCTCTGAAAAAACAAAACCCACTGTAGGGTCAGCTATGGACCAGTTCCAACTTGCTGGCACACAACTACAGCAACAATGTGCATCTAAGACTTCTCCAAAAGCCTAAAAATGAAACCTACAGACGAGATAAATATGCTTGGTAATGACACATCTCACAAGCGACTCATATTTAAAATGTCTAGAAAACTTCACCACCTCTACAAGAAAAAAAGGCAAACATCTCATTTACAAAATGGACAGAGGACATTAATAGGCACTTCACCAAAGAAAACATTCAGATGGCCAACCAACACATGAAGAAAGACTCAAGATCACTAGCTATTAGAGAGATGTGAATCAAAATTACAATTAGATAGCCTGATGTACTAACAGCAGTAACAAATTCAACAAGACAGCATACAACAAATGCTGACGAGGGTGTGAAGAGATTGAAATGCTTACACTGCTCTACATTTTACCCTGGGATTGTAAGAGGGTGCAACCACTGTAGAAAGCAGTTTGGCGCTTCCTTAGAAAGTTAAGAGTACAAATAGCATTTGATCCCGCAAACCCTCCCAAAGATATCAAAGCTACCACACCTATACTTGTTGCAGTATTATTTACAAATGCAGAGTTGAAAACATCCCAAGTATCCATCAAAGAGACAAACAGCTACATGAAGTGTTACACATCACTAAAAATTCACAAAACATGGCACAGCATAGATGGATCTAGAATGAAATATGCTGAGTTAAAGAAGTAATTAATAAAAGGACAGTTATGATGCAACACTACTGTTGTTGTTATTAGGTGCCGTCAAGTCGTAGGTGACTCATAGTGACCCTATAAACGAAAGACCTGAACGCTTGTATAACTTTCATCCTTTCTCCACGTTCATAGGGTTTCCAGAGGCAAGCTATTTCAGAAGTAGATGCCACTCCTGCAACACTACTATTATGAAAAGCTAATAAAAGTTCTACATATAGACAGAATAGTTCTTAGCTGGATGTCAGGAACAGGAAAGGAGGGAGAGGGGAATAAATATTAATAAGTAGGTTCATTGGGTGAAGGGAAAGCAAGGTACAATAAAGAGTTAATTTGACATGGTAATTAACTACGTTAGTCAATTGGCAACTAAGGTTATAAAAATGTCTATGAACGAGTGTATGATAAATTAGTATGATTTGTAACCTGCTAATCAAATAGATAATAATCATCAATAAGAATAAAACCCAATGGAACTGGGTTCTACTCTGCCCATCGCCATGTAACTCGTCAATTGCCCATGAAGCCACCATGAGTTAGAATTGACTCAACAGTAAGGAGTTTGGTTTTGTTGTTACAAATGGCTAATGTGCTTGTCTACCAAGAGATGTTTGGAAGTGCTGGTGATGTATTTCCAAAAAACAAAATCAACTATTGAATATTCTGTGATTTTTTTTTTTTACTCTGGCACACATGAGGTTGCCATGAGTTGACGTTAACTTGTTTGCTACGTCTCAGACATTTATTCTCTCATTTAATTAGGATAACAACCTGGGAAGGTGGGTAGTATTATTTCCATTTTCTTGATCAGCAAACCTGAGGTCCAAGGAGTGTAAAGCAGAGCCATGATGAAATCAGATTCTAAAGATCTCCATTGTCATACTTGCCTCAACTTCACCAGATGGCTGCTGTCAGAGGGGACCTGGTTTTCCTCAGTTCCTAGTGCCTTGTACAAGAAAAGAAACCAAAGCAATTGTTGGTGAACCAAAGGTGACTCCTGGCAATCTAATACATGTTAGAGAGTGGGTCTGTGCTCTGTGCCTGACACTTGTTGGTCTTCTAAGACCTTTCTTCTGAGATGCCTTTTGACGGACTCCAACTGTCTGCCTTTGGAATAGCAGCTGAGTGTGTTGTGTGTTAACCTATTCCGTAGAGTTTTCATAGCTTTTCAGAAGCAGATGCCAGAACTTTCTTGCAAAGCACCTCTGAGTGGATTCAGACTTCCAATCTTTTGTTAATTCCAAGTGAATTAACACTTTGCACCACCCAGGATCTCCTAGTATACAATCGCCATTGTTATATGTCACTGAGCCGATTCCAATTCGTGTTGTCCCCACAGGACAAAGTAAAACAGCCCCAAAGGGTTTCCAAAATTGCAATCTTAACAGCAGCTGATTATCATCTCTCTTTCCTACAGAAAAGAGCAGCTGGTAAGTTTGAACCACCAGGATTTCTGTTGACAGTGAAGAGCTTTATCCACTGTGTTACTCGGGCTTCCATAGTACATAACTGCTTTTAGAGTCTATCAAGTTGACTGTGTCTCTTAGCAACCCTATGAACAACGGTGTGAACAAGCATGAAACCTTGCCTTGTCCTGTGCTGACCTCATAATCTCCACCATGTTCAAGCCCATTGTTGCAGAACTTAGTGTTGTCTGTTGTTATTATGTATGATAGAGTTGGAATTGACTCATAGCTGACACTCCAGCATGTTTTCTGAGGCAATAAATCACACAGGAAGAGACTGCCCCTTATTTTTCCTTGGAGAAGCTGGTGTCTTTGGACTGGCAGCGCAGCTCCCAAACACTGAACCACCAGAACCCACAATTGTTACATGCCCTTGAATCAACTGTGACTCAGAACAACCCTATGAATAATGGAACCCTCCCCTATCATGAGCCAACCTCGTGTTCCACACACCTGACCCCATTGCCACAGACGCTGTGTCAACCCATCTCTTCCTGGATCTTTCTCCTGTGCTGAGCCTCCACCCTTCCAAGTATGATGTCCTTTTCCAAGAACTGATCCTTTTTGACAACATGCCCAAAGAATGTGAGACAACGTTTCAAAATCCTTGCCTCCAAGGAGCAAACTGGTTTCACCCTCTTCAGGAAAGACCTGTTTGTTCTCATTGTAGTCCATGATATATTCAGTACTCTTCTCCAGCACCACAATTCACCAGCACAGATTCTTCATCTGGAATCCTTATTCCTTGCCCAACTTTCAGATGCATAGCAAGCAATGGAGAAGACCATGACCTTGATCACGGGCACCTTCCTCTCTAGACTGACTTCTTTGCTCTTTAGCACTCTGAAGAGATCTCTGATAGCAGATTTTTCCCAGCGCAACTTGTCTTTTGATTTCCCGAATGCTGGTTCCAATGGTATTGATTGTAGATCTGAGCAAGAACTGTTAACAACCTCTATCTTCTCTCCATCTATCCTGATACTGTCTATTGGCCTGGTGGTGAGGATCTTTGTGTTCTTGATGTTAAGATGTGATCCATATTGAAGGCTGCAGTCCTTGACCTTCTGCAATGTTTGTACCTCAGTTGCATCTAAGTTCAGCTACTTTTTTTTATAATTCTGGGAAACTGTGCCATGCTGGCACCTAGGCACTGCATGTCCCTCCTTCACCCACCCTAAGGAGCATATAGTGGCTCTGAGATTCTTGTTACAATGACAGTCAAGATGCTGAGTTGTCTTCCAAGAATATATGAGCACTATACCCTCTCTGAGCTAAAAGGCCATTTATTACAGCGATAGAGTCGTTTGATAGTCCTGAGACAGGCGTGCTTTAGGGAAAGTGTCTCAGCATCCTGTCTGACTGACAAGTCACCTCCTCAAGAACTGGCAAAACATCCCAGCTTTGCCTCAAATGCCCTCTATCTTCCTGTCCTCCTGGATATTCTGTTAAGCATTAAGAAGACTTTGATTCTCTGTCTCACTCAGGAGCCTCAGGAAATGTATTTATGATCTCTCCTGGCTGTCACATCAGTTTTATAAAGAATATCATTACTGGGCAGTATTTTTCCACCAGGAAAGCCTGGTGGTTTAGTGAGAAACATATCAGTATGCTAATCAAATGGTCAGTAGTTCTCCTCTACCAGCGGCCCATGTACAGCAGGAGAAAGGTGGAGGGTCTACTCACATCAAGATTTACAGCCTCAGAAACCTGACAGAGGGCGGCCCGGATTCGAATCTGAAATAAATTCCCTCTTGCCCTTGAAAAAAAAAAAAAAAGAAACCTGACAGAGGACTGATTTATAAGCAGTGATTGAGTATTTTTTCCAACATTAACAGGGAAGCAGTGAGGAATTGCATTCCCCAGGGAATAAGTCTGGTCAAGTGAGAAGTGGCAAGTGGTTGACAAGAAGCAGACATTAGCGGTTCGAATCCACCAGATGCTCTGCTAGAGAAGGAGGAGCAATCTCCTCCTGTACCCGTCAGACCTGATTTGACGGCACACATACAAAAAATAATTAAAAAATGCCCATCAACAAACGAATGGCTAGAGAAGCTGTGGTATATTCGCACAATGGAATACTATGCTACATTAAAAAACAAGGAACTCATGCAATATTATTCAAAATGGTTGACTCTGGAGAACATTATGCTGAGTGAAATATCCCAGTCACAAAAGGACAAATATTACATGATGCCACTGTTGTAGAATGGGACTGTCCTTGGGGTTGGGGAGAGACTGAGTAAGATGGGTTCAATAATGTATACTGCACTGAAACAGAGGAGGGAGAGAACCGTCTAAAAGAGAGATGTAACTGGGTATCTCTGTCATCACAGGAGACTAGAGCGAGGGCTGCATGGTGGAGGGGACCTGGGGGAGTGTTTGTAAAACAATGAAAGAATCTTTTCTTTTACTTTTCCATAAAAAAAAAAAAAAAAAATAAAAATAAAAAAAAAAAGAAGCAGCAGCATACATTACAGGTTAAAGAGAAGCAAACTATGAGTAGACCCTGAAAGAACACTAGGATTTATGGATTGGATGAAAGATGATGTGAGGTGTACAGTGATGTGTAGAAGGGAGGTCCCTCCCCTAACAACAAAAAAAAGCTATTTATGGAGTTTGTGACAAAGAATCGGAATGTAGGCTAACACATTTGCAGACATTACATCATTCATTTTCACAAACAGGAGCTGACCTGGGTTTTGTGAAGCCTCAGAAATTCTATATTTTGGGGGTGGTATCTTTTATATAGAAGTGACCTGATGGCATATACACTACATGGTGAGCTGTTAAACAAAGATTGTTGGTTCAAATACATCAGACCTTCTGTGAGAGAATAGGTGAGGCCTTGAAGACCTGATGGAAGGTCCTTAAAGTCAGAATCATCTTGATAGCAGAGGGTTTGGTTTTGGTAGGTCTTTTGGACATGGAGTTGCTGGGTAGTACTCATGAGCTCTGACAGCCTAGTGATAAGGAGATGCGCTACAATCCCAAAGGCACATAGTTCGAATCCACCAGCTGCTCTGTGGGAGAAAGATGGGCAATCTCCTCTGGTGTGACTAAACTGCATCTGAAAACCTGCTAGAGGGTTAGCTACAAGTGGATTCCTAACTCAGCAGCACACAACAACCCATAATTAAGCCCTTCGCTGAGTCAAACTTGACTCAATGGGACTTAACAAACAACTACTAACAGAAAGGTCAGTGGCTCAAATCCGCCCAGAGACACCTTGGAAAAAGATTTGGCAATCTGCTTCTGAAAAATCAGAGTCTTGAAAACCCTCTGGAGGGACAGCTCTGCTTGGCAACACCTGGAGTCACCATGTATCAGAACGGACTCAACGGTAACTGGTGGTGATGGTGATGGTGGTGGTGGTGGTCTTTTAAGACTGTTGTTGTTGTTGTTTGTTGTGTACCATAGAATCAGAATCAGCCCAATGGAGCTGACCCTCTGGTGGGTTTTCAGAGGCAGTTAATTGCATGGGAGGAGATTGCCCGTCCTTCTCCCATGGAGCAACTAGTGGCCTTGAACCTTCAGGATTGCAGCACAGATTCTTGCCACTAGGCCACCAGCTAAATATAGCCTGCCTGTGGTGCTCCTGTGAGGAGTCCATAGGGCTGTAAAGTTAAGCTTCCCTAGCTTCATGGCAGCCTCATTAAACCTCTGAAGTAGAAATTATCCATTCTGCATTTAAAGGATTCTCAGTGAGCTTAAGCAGTGTGCCAGTCAGCATAAGTAATGGAGCTAAGTGGCAAAGCGTGGATCTGATCCAGGATTCCAGAACCCTCAAAGAATGTCTAGAGCTTCCAAATGGACAATCTATGAAGACAAATTACCTTGAAGCAGAAGTGCAATACTTTGATGTGGTTCTGTAAATTACCTGCCTGGGCCTAGCACTTGCCATGACCTGCAAAGCTTGGGAGCATGGAAGCCTGCCAAAACCTCTGTAGGAATTTGCCTGAAAGGCTACTGCTGAGGAAGGGAGAAAGACAGGTTTTTTTCAACTCTGTTCTTGGAATCCTCAAACCCCAGAACAGAGAAATGGGCCCAATGGTGAAGAAAAGTACACAATGTCATAAAGGATTTTAGACATGAACTCAGTGTTACATATCTTGAGTATCTATGTGTGGTTCTTTCCAACACCTTGTTGCTCAAGTAGTTAGACCTTGTAATGAAGTTGTCATGTTTGAATGGCATGTTATCTTTCAGATTAATTTTGCAGCAACATCAGGAAGGTGATAATTTGGCTGTCTGGGGTCCTGATTCATTTCCCTTGGCTCTGCCTTTCTCAGTTTCCTAAGGCTGGAAATGCTCATCACCTTACAGGTCTGCTCAGAGCTGCCCGGCTGGATTCCCCACAGGAAGCAGATTCCAGAACAGGGGTTTCTGTGAAGGTAGTTTGTCTCAGGAAGCAGTTCCACAGCAGAGAATGACTGTATACATTTGAGTTATTAAACTGGAAGCAGCTCTAGGTTTATCAGGCTCCCATGAAGAATATTTTTTAAATGGAGATTCCCACAATGTAAAGACTTTCAGTGAAAATTCAGACTTGTCCCCAATTCAGCCATAGCTAACAAAGAGAAACTGGAATGGACGCAAATTCATAAACTGTGGGTGTAACAATACTAATATGAATAGGAAAAATTATGGGTTGACACCCTGAAAGGAGTTCTTTTTCCTTCTAGAAAATAAGGGCAACGTGCATGTTGTAAAGCAATGAAATCTTGTGACCGGCAGAGTTGAAAACAACAGTCCTTGGTGTAAAAATGGCAGCCAACCATGTTAACTCTGGTTAGCAGCATAGCACGCTATGGGTCCCACCACCAGATCTCCCGATCAACACGTCACTTTGAATGTGTATCACTCTCTAGACACCTGGAAGTCACCTAATCTCTCACATCAAGCTCTTGAAAAAGCTCATTATGCCTCATCCAAGTCTCCCATTCTAGGGCTTTGACCTGTAAATTTCCCCCTTTTAATGATCTCTCTGGTCCACCCATATTTTACAAACTTGGGTCCATTCTGATTTAGTGGAGTTGGTCAAGACTGATTTGGTATCAGCTGGTTCATAGCCCTGATAATATGAGGAAAGTCCCAGGAAATCCAGGCAAATGTGAGTCATTTTATCAGATTTGTCTGTCCAAGGGTCAGAAGATGCGAGCATTCACCCACTGGGGGATGCAACATGTAGGATCCTTGGTTTAGAGCCTCAACTAGGCACAATCTTCAGGTCATCCCAGCCTAGAAACTCAGTGCATCTGATGGGGGGAAAAAATCTCAAAATTATATCAGTCATTTAAATCTTCCCAATAGAGTTATGGACATTGTGGGACAAGTCATTGTGACAGCATGCCATACTGTTTCCTGTGTATGGATGAGAGTGTGATGCCTGTCACCACAGCAGCCATTCTGCAACAATGAGGCCCAAAACCAAAGGATGAAAAGCAAACACACGAAAGATGGTGCTTTCTGATAAAGCTGAGGTGTCAAACAAATTCTGAAGATGCAATAATAGAAATAACTTTGACCAGTAGTAAGCAAACTTCTGTAGAATGTCAGACAGTATGTTTTAAGCTTTGTTGGTCATGCTATTTCCATCATAACTATGCATCTCTGCAGAGGGAGCACAAAACCAACCATATGAAAACCTATCTAAAACCCACTGCCGTTGAGTTGACTCTGACTCATAATGATCCTGTAGGTAGAACAGAACTGCCTCTGACCAAGACTAAATTTTTATGGAAGCAGATTGCATCCATTTTCTCCTGAAGATCAGCTAGTGGATTCGAACTACGAATGTTTAGGTTGACAGCCCAGTGCTACTTAATCAACTGTGCCACTAGGCTCTTTCCAAAGAAGCCACAGACAGTACACAAACAAATGAGCATAGCTATGATCCAATAGAACCAACCCAACAAACAATGGGCTGAATTTGGCCTATGATTTATATTTTGCTGATTTCTAGTTTAGAGAATAGGGAGCTCCTAGTGCATAAGGATTAGTACTGCCATCCCAAGGGCATATGGTTCAAATCCACCAGCTGCTCTATGGGAGAAAGATGGAAAATCTCCTAGTCCTCTTGCGTGATTTACAGCCCCTGAAAATCCGCTGGAGGATTAGCTATGAATCAATTCTGATCTGACACACAAACAACAACAAATACAAACAACTTAGATAATAAATGGTATTGTTTTCCCTCATTTATGTCTAAAGGTACCTAACATGAAAAAATTCAATTAAATGCCAGGCACTGTTCCAGATGACAAGGATGCTGTAATAATATGAGAGGCAAAATCACCAGATCTCAGTGAAGGGAACCTGGACACCAACAGCAAAGCATTGACCATCTCTGGGGAAGAATTTCTGGGCTCCTGTCCTTATTTTCATTTGAATTTGTCTTGTTTGGGCTACAATAACAAGTGTTGTCAACAATCATATTATACTGCATCCCTATAGCTGACTTGGTTGCTGTTAGTTGCCATCAAGTCAAGTACACTCATAACGATCATACAAACAGCAGACCTGAACCCTATCCTATCCGGTGCCATCCTCACAATTTCTGACACACTCGAGCGTTCTCTGTGTCAATCTACCTGTTGAGGGTCTCCCTCTCCTTCGCCATCCCTCCACATTCCCAAGCATCATGTCCTTCTCCGAGGAAAGCCTCTCCGAGCAACATACCCAAAGTATGTGAGACAAAGCTTTATCATCTCTGCCTCCAAGAAGCACTCTGGCTTACTGGGTGACTTACTCACGATTTACTGGTTCAGAATTCTCTTTACTTTCTATGAACTCCTGAAGTTATCACCTGTGCCTTGTTTTCTATCTATAGTACCTGTGATAGGCTGAAAATATTTGGATATTTTCCTTCCTATTCCTCATAACATTGATGTATACCAATTGACATGTTTCAACTGACAGATGCTGCCCTGGATGTGCTCACCAAGTTGTGCCAAGAAATTTGGAGAATAACCACTTGGCCAACTGACTGGAAGAGATCTATATTTGTTCCCACTCCAAAGAAAGGTGATCCCACAGAGTGTGGAAATTATCAAATAATATCATTAACATCTCCTGCAAGCAATATTTTGCTAAAGATTATCCAAAAACTACTGGAACAGCACATAAACAGAGAACTACCAGAAGTGCAGGCTGGGTTTAGATGGGGTCGTGGTAGTTGGGCTATTGTAGCTAATGTTAGATGGATCTTGGCTGAAAGCAAGGAGTACCAGAAGAATGTCTATCTGTTTCATTGATTGCACAAAGGCATTTGACTGTGTGGATCATAGCAAACTGTGGCTGACTCTGAGAAGAATGGGAATCCCAGACCACTTGATTGTGCTGATGCGAAACCTATACTTGGACCAGAAGGCAGTCATCAGAACAGAGCAAGGAAACACTGATGGTTCAAAATTGGGAAGAGTGTACACAAGGGCTGTATCCTGTCTCCATACCTTTTCAATCTTTATGCAGAACAGGTTATCCAGGAGGCTGGGCTCTATGAGGAGAAATGTGGCATCAGGATTGGAGAAAGAATCATCAACAATCTGCGTTATGCAGATGACACAACCCTGCTTGTTGAAACTGAGGAGGACCAAAACACTTGCTTGTGGAAGGTCAGGGACTGCAGTCTTCAGTATGGCTTGAGACTCAATATCAAGATAATAAAGATTTTCACCACTGGGCCAATTGGCAGCATCATAATGGATGGTGAAGAGATTGAGATTGTTCACAATTTTGGTTTGCTTGGATCTACAGTCAACATTCTTGGCACCAGCAGCCAGGAAATTAAAAGATGTATTAAGATAGGAAAGCCTGTGGTTAGAGACCTCTCTAAAGTGCTGAAGTGCAAAGATGGCAGTCTGGCAACTAAGGTGCCCCTGATACATGCCATGGTCTTTGCAATCACTTGCTATGCATCAGAGAGCTGGACAATGACTAGGGAAGATAGAAAGAGAATAGATGCCTTTGAGCTGTGGAGTTGGATAAGAGTATTGAATATACCATGAACTGGTAGGAAAACAAACAGATTTGTCCTGGAGAGGGTGAAGCCAGGCTGCTCCTTTGAGGCAAGGGTTCTGAAGCTTCGTCTGACATGTTTTGGACATGTTGCAAGGAGGGACCAGTCCTTGGAAAAGGACACCATGCTTTGGACGGTGGAGGGACAGTGCAGGAGAGGAAGACCCTCGATGAGATGGATTGATTCAGTGATTGGGGTAATGGGGGGTAGGTGTGTCGGAGATGGTGAGATTGGCACAGGATAGGGCAGAGTTTAGGGCTATTGTACATAGGGTCGCTATGAGTAGCAGGTGACTCGATGACACATAACAATAACAATCCTCATAACCTGTTAATATTGTACCTTATTGGAAAATGGGACTTTGCAGAGGTAATTAAGTCTTGTGAAGGGGAGGTCATTCTGGATTATCTAGTTGGGATTATGTGATCACAAGATCCTTATGAGAGTGAAGTGGGATAGTCAGATGAAATGATGAAACAATAGAAGCAGTGAAAGAGAAAGTTGTAGCAATGAAGCAGAGGATGGAGTGATTCGCTGGCAGTCTTTAGAAGCTGGAACAGATAAGGAAAGATTATTCTACTAGTTTCCAGAAGGAACACAGTTCTTCCACTCATTTTAGGCTTCTCGTCTCTAAACCTGTATCTTTAAACCACTAAGTTTGTGGTACTTTGTTACAGCAGCAGAAGGACACTAATACAGTTGCTGTCTTCAAGTACATCCTCAGAAAATATTTGTATAAACAAACTAAGTTAACAAGCATCTCTTTAAATGAAAACATACAATTGTACTCTGACATAATTTAAAAAGACTAATGTTTCTCTCTCATCTAAATATCAGAAGCTGATATTTTCAGTTCTCCTAAACATTTAAACATAGACTAAACACAAGCAGGAACAAATCAACTACAATATAACTGTGTTCTGTGACTCCATGGCAGCTAAAATGCATCAAGCACCTAGTATGTGCATTTTAATCTCATGAAAATTTCATAACAACCTTATGAAGGGTTTGGATCGAATGAGTGATTGTAGAAGCAATCTTACTACACCTAGGATCTAGGGCAGTCATAGGAAGTATGTAGAATCCAAATTTTCTCTCTGCATAAAACTTGGGTGCCAATTAGGAGTGATTGTAAAGTTATGTGGCCTTGTGAACAAGTTACTCTGTTTTACCATCAGTACACTGTGCCTCAATTTTCCCATTAGTATAGAGGTAACCATAGAACTGATAATGTATAATTCATTACATGCAAAGTCTTCAGAACAGTATCTGATACATAGAAAGCGCAATAAAATGTCAACCATTAATCATTTGGCAGGCAAAGTGCTGACAAGTCCTCTTTTTCAAGACTGTCACTATCAGCATAGGGGTGTGACCTCAGCTAAATCACTCATCATCTCCAGGATTATTTTATTTCTTCGTGTGTAATATGATGGAAAATTCTATTTGCCCTGTTTATCTCTCAGAGGAAATAATTTTTTTTTCCAGAGGAAATAATTTATGTTGACACTTTGAAAAGCTTTGAGTCCTTTATAAAGAAGAGGTCTTATAATTACTAATTATCTCTATCCAGATTATCTGATTTGGGTGTAATTAGAACCATTTTCATCCCACGCTTTTTTGTACAAAGAATCATTATTATGAAAGAAAAATCTGCTGCCGACATAAAATGTGGATGCTCAACCACATACAGTACAAATGTGATTAGAATTATCTGACGATTTGGAATATCCACCTCTACCTTTAGTACCTGGCATGAATGAAAGTTGAAGTCCTAGTAGTGTAGTTGATTAAGTACTGGGCTGCTAACCAAAAGATAATTAGTTCAAAGCCAGCAGCTACTCCCTGAAATAAAGATTATAAAGGCTCCTCCTGTCAAGATTTAAAATGGAGAAACCCATTGGAGGGTTGACTCAGAAGACCAATGGAGGGTTGCCATGGGTCTTAAATGACAAGGAGGAATTGGGTTTGGGTGGATAATGGAAAAATGTGAAACTGGAAATCAGGACACAAGCATTCATCCTAATTTCTAGTTTGCCATTCATCAACTTTGTCATCTCAGGTGAGTCACTCTCATTCATTGAATTTGCATAGTCTGAAATAAATATTGAACCGATGCTTATAAATCTATTACTACATAGCTCTTTTCATTACTCATCTGTGGGGAAATTTTCACTTAATTCACATCCTGCCAGTAGTCTCCCAACTGACAACATCAATAAGTTAAGCTGAATGAACTATAGTTATCACTTACTCATGTTATGAAAACTGTGTGATGATTTGAAATATCCACCCCCACTTTTAGTTCCTAGCATGAATAAAAGTTGAGAATTGAGAAAGCAGAGAGTACCAGAAAGGTGTCTACTTGTGCTTTATTGACTACGTAAAGGCATTAGACTGTGTGAATCACAACAAACTATGGCTAATATTGAGAAGAATGGGAATCCCAGAACACTTGATTGTGCTCATACAAAACCTATTATAACTACTCCAATAAGCTGTTGTGAGAAAAGAACAAGAGATATAACTACTCCAATAAGCTGTTGTGAGAAAAGAACAAGAGAACACAGCATGATTTGTTATTGTTGGGGAAATCTTAGCAATCTACAAAGTAGAAGGGCCCCATGGGTTGGTTGGTTGGTTGGTTGGTTGGTTGGTTGTTTGTTTTAATAAATTTTATGTTATATTGGTTTATTTACAGAGTTTGTATATATGGTTTTTCACACTGGATCTTTCCCATTTCCTTTACCCATTCTCCCTCTACCATCAGATTGTACAACCCAATAATTACCCCTCTGCTTCTATTGCCCGCCCCTTGGATCCTCATACCCATTTACTAGTTATCTATTTTTACAATAATGGTCTTATACAGTATTTGTCCTTATGGGACTGAGTTAGTTCACTTAGCATAATGCACTCCAGTGCCTCCCAAGATATGTAGTAATTTTCTCCTACATGAAAAAAATTCTCCTGCATGCTGCCATAGTATTCCATTGTGTGAGCGTATCACAATTTCTCAATCCATTATAGTTGGACATTTACTCCATAGAATTTTGTTAAGTAGCCTGACACCCAGGAATTTTTCTGTCACAAGCAGCCTCCAATATAGATTGTACCTTAACATCAAAATCAACATTTCACAACTTGGCCAATAGGCAACAAATATCACGATAGATGGAGAAAAGTTTGAATTTGTTAATTATTTTACTTGGATCCACAATCAACCATAAGTGTGGCAGCAGTCAAGAAATCAAGATACCTTTCTGAATGGCAGATTTTGTTACTTTTATTCTCAAAAGTATAAACTTCTCAATGGCATTTCTTTTTTTTAAATTTTTCTTTCAATAGCATTACTTTTAAATAAAGTACTTAGAATGCACACATACAAGATATGTATGTGTGTGTGTGTATATATATAATATATATAATATATAATATATATAATATATAATATATATAATATATATAATATATAATATATAATATATAATATATAATATATAATATATA
>NW_006399818.1:10336813-10345435 GCF_000299155.1 Elephantulus edwardii
ACAGAGCTGTCAACATAAGGCTTTGTAAATACAATATTTTTTAAAAAAATTTTAATTACCTAAACTTGGGAAAATGGTCATCCCAAATTTAGTTGAGTGAGTTTTATAAGACTATAAAGAAACAAACAACAAGACTGTAGACAGCTTTTCTACGAAGATGGCGCCAAAAGCAAAGAAAGAAGTCCCTGCCCCTCCCAAAACTGAAGCCAAAGCAAAGGCATTAAAGGCCAAGAAGGCAGTCCTGAAGGGCTACCACAGCCAAAAATAAAAAGAAGGAGATCCTCATGTCACCCACTTTCCGGTGGCCTAAGAGGCTGAAACTCTGAAGGCAACCCAAATACCCCCAGAAGAGCGCCCCCAGGAGAAACAAGCTTGACCACTATGCCATCATCAAGTTTCCCCTGACCACTGAGTCAGCCATCAAGAAGACAGAGGATAACAACACACTTGTGTTCATTGTGGATGTCAAGGCCAACAAGCACCAAATTAAACAAGCTGTAAAGAAGCTCTATGACATTGATGTGGTCAAGATTAACACCTTGATTAGGCCTGATGGAGAAATGAAGGCCTATGTGCGACTTGCTCCTGACTATGATGCTTTCGATATTGCCAACAAAATTGGATCATCTAAACTGAGTTCAGTTGGCTAATTCTAAATACAAATTTTTCTCACAAAAAAAAGGCTATAAACCAAGCAGTTACAATATCATCTGACAAATTCTATTCTAAAACTCTAAAGAATGTTAAAAACTTCTTTCTAAGCATTTATTAGTGATTAATAATTCACTAGATTATTAAAGAAATACTTTTGGGGGGGATAAATACATCATACTGGGAAAACCTGCTGTCAATGACCTATCTAAAGTATTAAACAACAAGGATGCTATAAAAAGAGCCAGTGCATCATGGCAGTAGCCAAGTCTGACTTCTCACTTCATAAAGAGGAACTGTCTCCAACAATAATATCTGTGTCATTGTTATTAGGTGCTGCAGAGTAAAGTCTGACCCATAATTACACTGTGAACAACAAATCTGAACCTTGTCTTATTCTATGCCATCATCACACTTTCTGACACATTAGAAGCCATCAAATATTCACTGTGTCAAACCACTTGATCAAGTGTCTCCTCTCCTTTGCCAACACTCTGTCTTTCCAACTATCATGTCCCTCTCCAAAGAATAACACCTCCAAGCAATATGTCTGAAATATGTAAAGAGAAGGGGATAGCTATAGTAGTAGTAGTGATAGAGTCCAGATTAGAAGTCAGTCGAAATGAGGAAAAAATAATGGCAAACATCCTTTAATAATTGGAACATGGAATGTATGTAGCTTGAATGTTGGAAACTAGAAATTGTGAAAAATGAAAGGGAATGCATGTACATTGACATACTAGCCATTAATGAGATAAGATGCACTTGCTTTGGCCACTTTGAATCAAATTATCATATAGTATACTATGCTGGCAATGAAAAACAGAAGAATGGTGTTGCATTCATAGTCAAAAGTTAATTTTCAGTTCTATCCTGAAATACAAAGTTGTGAATGATAGGATATTATCCGTATTCATACAAGGAAGACCCATTAATATTACTATTATCCAAATATACACTCCTACATCTACAGTGAAAGAAGATGAAATTGAAAATTTTCACCAAATCTTGCAGTCTGCAATTGACCAAACATGTATTCAAGATGCATTAATGATAATTGGTGACTGGAATGCAGAAGTTGAAAACAGTGAAGAAGGAATAGTGGATTGAAAAAAATGGCATTGGTGATAGAAATGAGGCTGGAAATAGAATGATTGAATTTTGTGTTTTCAATGATTTATTCATTGCAAATATTTTTTAAAAGACACAAGTGGCAACTATATACATAGGCCTCACCTGATGGTCTGTGTAAGAATCAGATTGAGTCCATCTGTTGAAGGAATCATTGGAAAAGCTCAGTATTGGCAGTCAAAACTAGGCCAGGAGCAGACTATGGGTTAGACCATCTATTACTCAGGTGAAAGTTCAAATAGAGGCTGAATAGGATTGAAATAAGTCCATGAGGGCCAAAATATGATCTTGAATCTATTCCATCTGAATTTCAAAATTAACTTAACATTAGGTTTTAATCTTTGAACACCAATGTTCAAAGACCATAAGAGTTGTGGAATGATATCAAGGACATCATCCATGAAAAACAAAAGGCCTTTACAAAGACAGAGGAGAAAGAAAAAACTGAAATGTCAGAAGAGGCTCTAAAAATTGCACTAGTGCGTCGAGAAGCCAAAACCAATGGAAAACATGCCAAAACAACAGAGCAGAACATAAGATTTCAAAGGGCAGCTCAAGAAGACAAAGCATGGTATTATAATGGAATGTGCAGACAGTTGGTATTGAAGAATAAAAGAGAAGAACTCACTCTGCATTTCTCAAACTGAGAGAATGGGAAAACAAATTTAAGCCTCAAGTCACAATATTGAAAGATGCTATGGGCAATATTCTGAATGACCCAGAAAACGTCAAAAGAAGATGGAGGGAATATACAAAGTCACTGTACCAAAAAAAACTGACTGACAATGAAAAATTTCAGGAAGTATCATATAAGTAAAATCCAATGGTAATGAAGAAGGAAGTGGAAGCTACAATGAAGGTATTGGGAAAAAAATAAGGCCCTGGGAATCAATGAGATACCAATTAATTATTTCAGTTAACAGAGGCAGCCCTGGATGTGCTCACCAGTCTATGCCAGAAAATTTGGAGGACAGATGTCTGGCCAATGGATTGGAATATTCTTATTCCAAGGTCCAATAGAATATGGAAACTATCAAATAATATCATTAACATCACATACAAGCAAAATACTGCTAAAGAGCCTTAAAAAGTGGCTAGAACAGTATAGGGAACTTCCAGAAGTTCAAGCAAGATTTAAAAGAGGCTATCTCACCAGGGATATCATTGCTAAAGTCAGATGGGTCCTGGCTGAAAGTAAAGAATATCAGAATAATGTCTATTTATGCCTTATTGAATGTGTGAAAGCATTTGCCTATGTGAATTATGACAAACTGTGGCTAACATTGAGAAGAAGGTGAATCCCAGAACATTTAATTGGATTAATGCAAAACCTATACTTAGACCATGAGGTAGTTGTGAGAACAGAGCAAGGGAACACTGTTGTTGTCAAGTGTCATTGAGTCAAGTACAACTCATAGCAACCCTATGAACAAAAGACCTAAGCCCTGTTCTATAATTATTGTAATTTCTCTAAGTTCATAGAGTTTCCAGAGGCATGTTATTTAAGACATGGATGCCACTCCTGTTTCCAAACCTGTATTAAGCTAGGAACTCCAGCAAACACTATCCACGATGGGTTACCATTTGGTATTTGAAACACCAGTGAGTGGAAGAGCATATCACAGCAATCCCAAGTTACCTCAGTACCGTGAATTGACAGACCAGTGCTGTATCACTTAGAAGAATTTTCATTCCAAACACAATTAACACCAGGCACAAAGGCTACAGGCCTGAGGGCCCAACAGATTTTTAAATACCCAGACCCTCACACCAGGCCCTGATTGGCTCTAAACAAGACGCTTCCAGGCCACAGCTCATGATTTAATATTAAGAAGGGAGTGCATCAGGGTTGTATGCTTTCTCCATACCTATTCAATCTGTATGCTGAGTAAATTACTTGAGAAGCTGGACTCTGAAGATGAATGTGGCATCAGGATTGGCAGGAAACTCATCAATAACTTGTGTTATTCAGATGACAGGACCTTGCTTGCTGAAAGTGAGAATTACTTGAAGCACTTGTAGAAGATCAAAGAATACCAGCTTCAGTATGGATTACATCTTAATGTCAAGAAGTCAAAGATTTTTACCTGTAGGCAACATCATGATAGACGGAGAAAAGATTGAAACTGTCAGCATCTTCTTAATACTTGGATCCACAGTTAATACCCTTGGTTCAGCAGTGAGGAGAACAAGAGATGTATTGCACTGGCAAAGTCTGTAGTTAGGGACCTCTCCTACTGTAGTAATGATGTCCATTTGAGTACTAAGCTGTGTCTGATTTAGACTATCATCTTTCCAATAATTTTCTATGCATCTATGAGATGGGCAATGAATAAGAAGGACAGAAGAAGAACTGACGCCTTCGAGCTTTAGTGTTGGAAAAAAAATACTAACCATCTATCCCTTGGACTTCCAAAAGAACAAACAAACATGTCTTGGAGAGGGTGCAACCGGAGTGCTCTTTGGGGACAATACAAAGATAATGTCCATAGTGTTAAACAAATAGCTGCTTGGTCAGATATGCCACTCCACATGTTCCTGCACCTTTTTCTATGAATCATTGAGTCTGTTAGTCCATTGTTGACTCACAGACTTTCCTCAGAGTTGTGAAGCTTATTGGAGAAATAGTTTGGAGAGTGGAAGGTGGCAAATAATATCACAGAATGCAAGTCCAGGTTTAGTCCAGCAATCCCAAGGCAGATTAACAAGGTATAATTCTTCAATTAGTGACAGTCTGGACTCAGTTCAGCAGCACAGGTGCAATAAGCCTCTAATGTCTTCAGTCATCCAGCAAACTTGATCTCAGAACAATTATAACTCAGCTTTTCCTTCAATTTTTCAGCAAATAAAACCTTTAACTATAACATAAATGCAAGATTCCTCTGTTTACACCTTGCCAAAGTCTCTTCACAGCAGTGCCACATTTTCCACAGCAATACCACGGTCTCCACCCTCTATCAACTCTATCACCAGGATACGTCACAGTATAGTGAACTCTCTCTCTCTCTTATATTGATTTTGTAACTGTTGATGAATTTGCATGACCATATATTCACAGTTAAGGTAGCTGAAAATCATGTCCCTCTCCCAACAGGGGCTAACATAACAGCTAGAAAAGTCCATTTTTAGGATTTTTAACAACACAGATGTCAACTTAATGTCTAAGGTGATCCAAGCCATGGGTCTTTTTTAATGTGTCATCAGGATTAAACTTGGAATTAAATCAAATCCAATCCTGATGACACATTTTTTAAAAAGACCCTAAATGAGATGGATTGATTCAGTGACTGGGATAATGGGGGTAGGTATGTCAGAGACAATAAGATTGGCACAGTATAGAGCAGGGTTTAGGGCAGATGTACATAGGGTTGTTATGAGTCGCAGGAAACTTGATGGCACATAACAACAATAACAACATCAGGATTGGAGCAAGACTCATCAAAAACATGCTGTAAGCAGATAATACAACCTTGCTTGTTGAACACGAAAAGGACTTAAAATGTATGCTGCAAGAGATCAAAGACTACAGCCTTCAATATGGATTACATCTCAATATCAAGAAGACAAAAATCCTCACCACTGGGTCAATAGGCAGCATCATAATAGACATAGAAAAGATTGAATTTGTCAACAATCTTGTCTTACTTGGCTCTAACAGTCAAGAAATCAAAAAGCATGTTGCATTGAGAAAGTCTGGTGGTAAGGACTTTTTCAAAATCATGCTAAGGAGCAATGATTTCATTTAAAAGACTAAGAGGTACCTGGTGCAGTCCATGGTCTTTTCCATTGTTTGTGCATCTGAGAGCTAGACAATGAATAAAGATGACAGAAAAATCAATGCTTTTAAGTTGTTGTGTTGAAAGGAGTTCTAAATATCCCATGGACTGCAAAAAGAACAAACATTTATCCTGAAAAAGTGCAGCCAAACCTCTCCTTGTGTGCAAAGATGACAAAGTTTCATCTCACATTCTTGGGCCGTGTTGTCATGAGGGGCTATTCCTTGGAAAGGGACAGACATCATGCCTGGAAAGGTGGAGAGTCAGCAAACAAGATGAATTGACACAGTGACTACAACTATGGGCTCAAGTAAGTCAGAAATTATAAGAATGGCACAGGACAGACACAGTTTGAATTTGTTTTTCATAGGATTGTTATGAGTTGTACTCAACAGTACCTTATAACTTCTTATTGTTGGTGATTGTCATCAAGTTGAGCACAACTCATAGCGAAACTATGAACAAAAGACCTGAAGCCTTTCTGTAACTTTCTATAAGTATCATGGTTTCTCAAAGTTCATAGTTTCCAGAGGCATGTTGTTTAGGAAATATGCTTTTGAAAACTGGACAGTGAATAAATATGACAGAAGAAAAACTAAAAATGCCTTTGAATTGTAGTGTTGGCAAAGAGTATTTAATTTCCTACAGGTTCCTGAAAGAACAAACAAATCTATCTAGGGAAGTGCAACCAGAGTGCTCCTTAGAGGCAAGGACGGCAAATATTTGTCTTACATACCTTGGGCATGTTGTCAAGAGGATAATCCTTAGTGGGAAAGGTGGAAGGTCAGAGAAAGATAAGATGACCCTTACCAAGATGAGCTGACACAGTGACTATAATAATTGGGCTCTAGCATATCGACAGTCCTGAGGATTGCACAGCATAAGGCCAAGTTTTGATCTGTTGATCATAGGGTCACTGTGAGTCATAGGCAACTCAATGGCACCTAACAACATTATCTTTAGGCATGTTGTCAGGCCAATCTTTGGGGAAAAGTCAGCCTGGGAAAAGTAGAGGGCCAGAGAAAAGAAGGAAGACCCTCGACAAGAATAGGTTGACAAGATGACTTCAAATAACAATGTTTAAAATTTCAATTTCAAAAGAACAATGTTCAAAAATTCAAGTAACAATGACTTCAAATAGTATGAGATCATGAGGATGCCACAGGATGGAGCAAGTTTCTCATACTGTTCACAGGATCACTATGTGTAGTAGTCAATTCCACAGCACATAACAACAGCATAAAATGATCAAGTAGATGTGGTGGTCTAGTCCATAAGGAGTTGCACTGTCAACTGAAAAGTGTCACTCTCTGCCAGTTCAAATCCACTAGTCAATCTGAGGGAGAAACATGGGCTTCCTTCTCCCATGAAATCTAAAGCTTCTGAAACTGTTAGAGGTTCAGTTATGGAAGTTCTTAACTCAACAGTGATGAGTGGAATTTGAGTACATTGTTGTTGTTATGAACCATTGAGTCATGAGAGGAGATTCTCCTGTGGAGCTGCTAGTGGATTCAAACCACGTACCTTTGGATTAGAAGTGCAGCTCCTTACCACTAGGCCACCAGAGCTTTCTTTGTGGAATTTGAATATTCAATGGTATAACAGAACTTCCATCTAGTAGCTGGTACACTTATAGCCTCTTGAATTGAGAAAAGTAATTTCTATTCTTTATATCCACTCATTGTGATTTTTTTTTTCTCAGCAATACTAAGTTATTAAGCTATTATTACAGCACAGGAGAGGAAGATCCCAGATGAGATGGATTGATACAGTAACCAGGGCAATGGAGGTTGGAGTGTCAGAATCAGTGAGACTGGCCTAGGACAGGGAAGGGTTCAGAGCTGCTGTACATAGGGTCTCTATACATCGCAGGCAACTCAACGGCACATAACAAAAATAACATACTATGACAGGTTTGGAAGCAACAACACGCCTCCAGGAACTCTATGAATTTTGATAAATGTCATAGTTGTAGAGGGGCTTCAGGCCTTTTGTTCATAGGGTCGCTATGAGTTGTGCTTGACTCAAAGGCAATCAATAACAACAACAACAATTAGGTACTCTTGGAACCATGGTCTTCACAATACGTGCTGTGCATCAGAGAGCTGGACAATGACTAAGAAGGACAGAAGAATTGATGCCTTTGAGTTCTGGTGCTGGAGAAGCGTATTGACTACATCATAGACTGCCAATAGAACAAACATGTCTGTCCTTGAGAAGGTGAAACTAACTTGTTCTTTGGAAGCAAGGATTTTGAAATGCTCTGTCTCACATACTACCTGGCATGTGCCAGGAAGGACCAGTCTTTGGAGAAGGACATTATGCTTGGAAGGGTAGAGTGCCAGTGCAGAAGAGGAAGACCCTGGATGAGATGGATTGAAACAGTAACTGGAATAATGGGGGTAGGTGTGTGGGAGACAGTGAGATTGACTCAAGGTAGAGCAGGGCTAAGAACTATTATTGTTCATAGGGTCACTATGAGTCACAGTCAACTCAATAGCACATACCAACAACTAGGTAATTGGGTTTTAGTATGAATTAATTAACTGGCTTCTTTCTGGAGAGAAAATTCCCACCTTTCCTAGACTTCCTTATAGGACTTGGGACCCCCAAGAGGTGAATATCCATCTAAGGGTGGGGGGGAGTCAACTATTAGCATACTAATTTTAGTATGTCTTTATTATCCATTTAGTGAGCCCTCGGGCTAGTCTGTAGGAAGTTGCACTGCTAGCCCGAGGGCCCCTCTGGTGCTTTAAATCCACCAGCCACTCCACAGAAAAAGATAGTAAGTCTCCTCCCATGTGACTTACAGCTTTGAAATACTCATTGGAGTTTCAGCTATGCCTTGGTTCTGACTCAATGGCAATGGGTTTGGAGAGGTGTTTTTTTAATTTTTATTTTTATTTTTACCCTACTAGATGTGTCCTTCTGGGGCTTCGCCTGACATACTTTGGACATGTTGTAAAGAGAGACAGGTCTTTAGAGAGGGACATCATGCTGGGTAGAGTGGAGGGACAGCACAGGAGGGGAAGACCCTCTATGAGGTGGATTGATTCAGTGACTG
>NW_006399818.1:10352344-10379778 GCF_000299155.1 Elephantulus edwardii
CAGTGCGGTTGGCACA
The DNA here is from genome assembly GCF_000299155.1 of Elephantulus edwardii. Lineage (NCBI taxonomy): Eukaryota > Metazoa > Chordata > Mammalia > Macroscelidea > Macroscelididae > Elephantulus > Elephantulus edwardii. The sequence continues at coordinate 10,352,361 of NW_006399818.1, forward strand.
GGATAGAGCAGGGTTTAGGGCTGTTGTGCATAGGGTCGCTATGAATCGCAAACGACTCGATGGCACATAACAATAACACAACAACATCAGCCCTTTTAACTGGGCTTCCCTCCTCGAGGACCAGCCCCTGGAGGGCGCGCCTGCTCGGTGAGATTTCTTCCGCCCACGTGACCTGCACAGGCCCCGCCCCCTCGCCAACATGGCGGCGCCCAGAGACGGAGGCAGCACGTGAGGAACCATCCGCGCAGTAGGGCATCAGAGTGCAAGCGTGAGAGCTAGTTATCTCTGACCTACCGTCAAGTGGACCCCTTTCACGCCCTCGTGGCCGCTGCCTGTCTGCAGCCATGAAGATAAAGCCCGTTTCCCACAAGACCGAGAACACGTACCGGGTGAGCCTGGGCGCTTGGGGCTGGATCCGCGGCTTCCAGTCGCCCTGCGTGTAGGGTTGACATTGAGCGGGTCTTTGTGGGGCTGCAGAGTTCCTGGGCCAAACCATATGCCCAGAGACTCCAAAGAAGGAGGGATACTCAGGATGTAGTAAACATGGGACGGGTACGGCGGGACAAAGACGTGCATCACTTTTTGCATAAGCATTGGTGTCCTGGGCAGCAGATTGCACCCGTGTCTGTGGGGTCTGGGATGCGGTGGGAACCCCCTTTCTGATTCCAGAGTTAAAGCTACTGTTACAGGGATAGTGCTGAATGGGGGGGGGGGGCCGAGGTAGGCTGATGCCAGGGGAAGGGAGTGGTTCCCAGCCTATAGCCAAGTGGTAAACTTTGTGGAAAACCTGTTGGAGATTGCTTTCCTTGTCTTCCTTGCTGCACTATGAACAACCTGTGTTATGTTTAAAAACACTAGCATTCCAACCATTTAGCCACATGCTTGTTCTGGAATCGTCGCCACGGTCAGGAGTTAGAATTTTGTTGGACGTGACAGTGATGAAGAAGTTTATGCAAATTCATTCAAAAAAGAGTAATAGTGAAATTTCCACATCAGGGGTTTCAATGCTTAACGGTCCCTTAGCTCAGTTATAAAATGAAATATAACTGAAGAAAGGCCATAAATATCTAACAAACTCTTTGAGAAATGAAAAGAAGAAAAAATTCTTTTCTCCATAAGGACATATAATGGCAATTACAGCATTTAATATATATACATACATACATACATGCATACATACATATATAGTTGGAAGCAGAAGTGGCATCGCTTGCTAAACAACATAACTCTGTGAACTTTGAGAAATGACAATAGTTATAGAAAGTTACAGAAAGGCTTCAGGTCTTTTGTTCATAGGGTTGCTATGAGTCGTGCTTGACGGCAATCAACAACAACATTCTAAAAAAGTATTCTCTTTCATGGAATAGAAATACAGTGCATTTCAAGCTCTGTGTATTTCTTTTTATCTATATACCTGTTCTATGTGATTGTTTCATCATTGTCTGCATTTAGTTTTAAAATTCAATTATACATTTATGATTGATACGGGGGAAAAAAACCCTAAAATTGATCACTGTAGTAAGCAAAGAAATGGTATCAAACCAAAAGCCTTTAACTCTTTGACATCAAAAATTGACTCAAAATTACATTGTGTTTCCAAAGCTGTAATTCCCATGGTAGATTGCCCTGCAGAGTCCCTGGTATAGTTGAACTGGCAGAGAAGTGTGATCTTTGGATTAACAAGACAACTTCCTGTGAACTGGGTCACCAGAGCTTCCAAGCAATCAAAGCATAATACTGTTTTTGATGACAGTAATTAAGGTTTATCGAAATACTCCGAAAAAGGTTGAGGCTTGAAGCTTTATAGAAAATTGCCTTCATGTCCCTACTGTACAATTATCAAACAGATACTAAAGACATGATAAGTATTAAAAGACAATGTATCATAGAGAAATACTTTTTTTCTCCTTCAGTTTCTTACATTTGCTGAGCGACTGGGAAATGTGAATATCGATATTATTCATCGAATCGATAGAACTGCAAGTTATGAGGAGGTAAGAATTCTGTCTTAGCCAAATCTTCAGGTATTCATTTGTTTTAGTTTCTCACTATTAGTAGAAGTGAGTTGTTTTTCTAGCCATTCATTTTACATGAACTGCATTACAACTGTTCTGTCTAATGTAGTAGCCTCGGATGGCAAATTAGATTTAAAGTAATCAAATCTGGTAGTTGATTGTAACATGTAGTGTGACTCTGTAGGGTGGATAGAACTGCTTCCATAGAGTTCCAAGACTGTAAATCATTACAGAGGCAGACTGCCTTCTCCTCCTTTGGAAGAGCAGATGGTAGGTTTAAACTGTCGAACTTTCAGAGAGCATCCACTGCACTACCAGAGCTCCTTCAGATAAACGTATATTAAAAATTAAAGTGCTCACTAAGCGCCATGTGGCTAGTTATTACTGAGTTGAACACGTGTGGATTTGAAGCATTTCTGTCAATATTGAAAGTTCTTTTGGACAATGTTGTGTTAGATTATTACTTGATAGGAGAGGCATATTACTTCTCCAAAAGGTTGTAGCAGTTCATATTTCCCTGAATGGAAGAACTGCAAAAATACAGTCCATATTCTGTGCATTAGATTGTAAAAATAGACGTTTGCCTTAAGGTGAGTTTTATATGGATTTTGGAGAATTATTGTGACTAAATTATGTTCATTTTCTTAGAAGGCAAAAAAGCAGTTTTTAAATTCTTCACTGTCATCATCTCAAGATAGTAATATATATCTTTATTTACCCCTTTATTTTAGTCATGGGGTTTTGTTTTTGTGTTTACTCTAATTCATTTTATTTCCTTTTTTTTTATTTGGTACAGTACATTTTCTTGCACTTAATTATCGTTACCAACTTTGCAATGTGGTTCCTCATTTTAGCTTTAAATTAGGCTCTTGAGTCATAGGGTCTTTTTGAGCTGTCTGATGAATGGACTGTTTTGGTCTTAACAGGAGGTTGAAACCTACTTTTTTGAAGGCCTGCTGAAATGGAGAGAATTGAACCTTACAGACCACTTTGGTATTTCTATTTGTTTCTATTTTATTTGCCCATCATTATTTATATTTTATATGTTCAGACAGCTACATGGTAGTAGTAATGAGAAAGTATAACCTGTTTTTATTTTTTATATCCACTAGGGAAATTTTATAAAGAAGTTATTGACAAATGCCAGTCATTTAATCAATTGGTCTATCATCAAAATGAGATTGTTCAGAGTTTGAAGACTCACCTGCAGATCAAGAACAGTTTTGCCTATCAGCCCCTTTTGGAGTAAGTATCTTGAAAGAACATTTGGCAACATTTATCTGAAAGATTGTATTTCATTTCTGTTAAATTAGAAGGAAAAACAATTTACCTTTTGTATTATATTACAAAATTAAGAAAAGATTTATTGCCATAAAGCGGAATCTTAAGAGTGATCTGTGTGTGTGCGTTTGGAGCTCTGTTGGTAAGGAGTTGTGCTGCTAACACAAAGGCAGGCAATTTGAATCTACTAGCTGCTCCACGTGAGAAAGATGTGCCGTCTCCTCCCATGTAGTTTACAGTCTGAAAACTTACTGGGGGGGCCAGCTGTGAGTAGGTTCCAGTTCTACAGCAATGATGTCCATGTGTATGTGAATTAGGTATATGTTGTATAACCATCCCCACTATCCGTTTCCATATTTTCTCCATCACCCTTAATGAATACTCATATTTACTCACTCATTGTCTTCAAGTCAGAACTGACTCACAGATGGACCCTCCAGTGGGTTTTCTGAGTCAGAAAAGAGGAGGAGATTGCCCGTCTTCCTACAGCGGAACAGTTGATGTATTAGTACCACCCCCCAATGGGTTGGCAGCACAATTCCTTACCATTAGGCCACCAAAACTGAGTGTCCCTTAAACAACGTCTTGCTTCTGTTTTTAATCCAGTTTGGTTGTGCAGTTGGCACGAGATCTGCAGACAGACTTCTATCCACATTTTCAAGATTTTTTCCTAACCATCACTTCAATCCTGGAGACTCAGGACACGGAGTTGTTAGAATGGGCCTTTACTTCGCTCTCCTATCTTTACAAATACCTTTGGAGGCTGATGGTAAAGGACATGGACAATATATACAGGTAACCTTTTCATCCTCAGTAATTTTTACATTTCCTCTACGTTTTTATTTGGCTTCTTTATGACTCTAAATTATGTCTCTAGCTTAGTCTCTTGTTATTTCTTTATATAAACTTGATTTTGCAGTCAAAGTGGTCCACATTGTATTCCTCTAGTCTTTTTTTTTTAAATCGAGATTTTATTGTAAGTTTATAAAGAACTTGGATTTCCATTCATTCATTATTACACATTTTCCTCCCTTGTCCACCTCCCCCCAGTTTTTTGGGTTTTTTTGTTTTTTTGTTTTGTTTTGTTTTGTTTGGGTTTTTTTAGGAAAAAAGTTCTTTCATTGTTATGCAGTCCCCCCCACAGACCAATTTCCTATGCAGCCCTTATTCTGGACTTTTGTCACACCAATAATACCTAATCATATATTCTTTTTATACAGTTCTCTCCCTTGTCCATTTCAGTGCTTTGTACATTATGCAACCTTGCCAGCATTTGTTTACTGTTCTGTTAAATTTTGCTGTTCTTAGTAGCGTGAGATGATATCTCATCCTATAGTTGTTTTGATTTGCATCTCTTTTAGCACTAGGGATTTTGAACATTTCTTTGTGTGTTTGTTTGCCATCTGAATGTCTTCTTTGGTGAAGCATATAGATGTTTTTAAATGAGCGTCAAATGACCAGAGGATAGTGGTTGAAGAATTCTTTGACTGATTTTTTCTGCCAGCCTTCATCTTTGTTTACCTGGATCCTTCAGTCTTCGGTTAACATGTATACATCTCTATTAAAATGTATGATTAATAAACATGTTTTATTTTGTTTCATAGCATGTACAGTACACTCCTGGCTCATAAAAAACTGCATATAAGAAATTTTGCCGCTGAAAGCTTTACTTTTTTAATGAGAAAGGTTAGTGTGATAATTTTTGTTTATTGCTAGTAGTTAATTCTTAAGAATCTATTAGATAGAAACAGATGTCTTTTTTTATGGACTCTTTTAAAGTACAGATAATAAAACTGAAGTCTATTCCTAGTTTGAATTTATCTCACAGTAAGGTTTAGTCTTTGCTCAGTAATGTGAAACAAGTTGGGTCAATATAATAATCTAGATTTATGTTGTGTGTGTGTTTATAAATATCTGTGTATATGTGTGTATTTATATATGTTTTTGATATGTACCATTGAATCGGGACCAACTCATAGTCCAGTAGGTTTTCAGAGGTAGTTAATCCCATGGGAAGATTGCCCATCCTTTTCCCATGAAGCAGCTGATGAATTCATTAAATAAATAAACAGTGATATTAACTGAAATTTATATAATAACTTCTTAGAAGGAACTCATTGCATAATGTGATTTATGTTTGTTTCTACAATAAGGTCTTTTACATCCTTGGTGGTACAAACAGCATGATAGTCTTGTAAATAAGAGATGGCCAGTTCAGGTTATCCCAAGGACATCTTGAGAGAGAGGCCTGGTGATCTACCATTCTCTATTGAAAACACCACCATGTAACATGGGTGCAGTCCTTATGATTCTGAATTGACTGGACAGCTTTTGTAGTAAAACAAAAACATTGGTATTAAGTTTCTTATGCTCATGAAACTATATGACCTACTTAAAAGAGAGAAAGTTGTGTTAGATAATTTTTGCTTCTACATAACCTTCATACCATACCAGTGGATTAATCTCTTGTACGTGACATTCCAAGTAAAAGTATACTATTATAGTAGCTTGAAATCTTTAGAAGTGTCTGCTCCTTTTATAAATGTCCCCTACCCAAACCATCTCTGCCATTGAATCAATTCCAGTGCCTGGGACCATATAGTACATAGTAGAACTGCCCAGTAAGGTTTCCAAGACTGAAAATCTTTAAGGGAACAGCTAATTAGTTTGAATTGCTGACCTTCAAGTTAAAATAACGTAATAAGATTTGGTTTTATGTTTCTGTTGTAAATAAGACTTTTTTTTCTTTTTTTTAAATTTTAGGTTTCAAATAAAGATGCACTTTTCAATTTAATGTTTCTTGATCTTGAACAACATCCAGAAAAGGTGGAAGGAGTGGGACAGTTGTTCTTTGAAATGTGCAAAGGCGTTAGAAACATGTTTCACTCTTGTGCAGGCAAGGTAAAGAACGGGGCCAGGTGGCAGGGATACTTTGGGTCTGTCTCAGAGAGATTAGGAAGAACATAATTATTCCAGGTATGAGGATGAGCTGGAACAAGAAGAAAGTCTTCAAAAGGGGAGTGTAACAGGTTTTAAAAACAATGCTTCATACTGTAAGCCCTAAGTGATTGAATATTTTTGGTTACTTAACAAAATCATTACTGTCTTCATTATGGGTACTAGGAGCTGCTTGGAGAGGGAGCTGATGGATGATAAAATTCTCTATCTTTCTTTGGAAATTCACTGGGGATGCGTAACTAGTGTAATTTTAAAACTATACTTGTTACTATTCCAAGTGTTTAAGGCATTGGTGTTATGTGCCAGTAAGTTGCAGCTGATCCATAGCTGACCCCTGGTGGAAATGGGGGTTTTCGAGGCAGTAAATCATGCAAGAGGACATTACCCATTTTTCTCCCTTGGAGCAGCTGGTAGATTCAAACCACTTTCCTTTGGGTTCTCAGTACAACTCCTTAGCTATGTAGCTAATATGTTGTTGTTAAGTAACTAACATAATGAGTGGTAAACCAAAGTGATATTCTTAAAAAAGAAGGGTTTACATGTTCATTTTAATGACTGTCGGATTCCCACAGGCGGTAAAGTTAATTTTACAAAAGTTGGGACCTATTACTGAAACAGAAACACAACTGCCATGGATCTTGGTTGGAGAAGCACTCAAAAATATGGTCAAATCCACTGCATTCTACATCGCCAAGGAGCATTTTGGTATATTTTTTGAATGTTTGCAAGTGAGTTCTAATTTTGTATGATTTGTGTATACTGAGGAGTCTAGTGTTCACTGTTGTTTTTAGTTCAGCAAACCACTCCTAAAGGTTATATTGTAGAATTGGGTTTTTTTTTACTTTACACAGATACTAGGTTCTTCCTCCTCCCTGGCTTCCCACCGTACTCTCTCTATTTCATATTTCGAGATACAGCAGAGCATAATTGTTCAGAGCTCTGGCTTTGTAGCCAGATTGCCTGTGTGTGAATCTTGGCTCTGCCACTCTGAGTAATATGTTACCTTTACTTCCAAGTACTGTGTTGCTATTAATACAAAAGAAGGTGGAAAGCAGACTTAAATGGTTTGATTGTAGTGCCTGCTTCTTTTTCTTCCATTGCAAAGAAATGTGGAAAGTTGAACTGAGTCACACAATATTTTCATTGTTGGATTAGCAGGTGTTTTTGATAGTCTATAGCCTTTCTCTTTGTTACGTTCTCCTTTTGCAGGAATCGCTCCTTGATCTACATACTAAAATAACCAAGGCTAACCATTGTGAAAGTTCTGAGCAGATTAAAAGGGTGTTGGGAACATATCTGATACTTGTGAAACATGGAAATGGATCACGTATAACCAACCCTGTTGACGTTTGTAAGGTGAGTGTGAGTCTCTGATTTCATTTGCTCAGAGTCTGTTTCACTAAAAGCCATTTATTAAACACATTGCTTTTCCTTTTCTTGTAGGTGTTGTCAAAAACATTGCAAACAACCCATCTGTCTACTGCTTGCCGAAAGACCCTCTTGGATGTTATTTCTGCTTTGATCCTGGGCGAGAATGTTTCTTTGCCAGAGAGCCTCATCAGAGAAACCATAGAAAAAGTAACGTACTGGAAAAATATTATTAATAATTGTTTAACATTGAGTAAGCCTCCTCAGAATATAATTAAAGTATGACAGAAGCTTTACCATTAAGGAATTTGTTAAGGAGAAATTAATTATAAAAGAAATAAAACAAGATATACTAGAAGCTAAATCCATTCAGCAAATACTTAGTGACTATGTAGCTTACCATGTGCCTGGGTCTCTGGGTTTAAGTATTCTAGGATGAAGAATAGGGCATCGGTGCTTTTCCCAGTGTTTTAGTGACAAAGAGTTCAACATGAATATTTATGATCTAGAAGGAAAAAAATCATACTGAATTATAATGATTCATTCTCCCTGGGCTTGAGGAACAGAGAAGTCTTTCCAAAGCACTATATTTGGAACAGTCTTTGATCGTTAGATAATAATCAGCCTGACCAAGGAGTTGAAAACACTCGGAAGTGATGAAAAATTTGACCTCAGATGTTATGGTTGTACACTACAACTCATGGCTCTGAACGCTTCTCTGTTCTGAGCCAATCTCACGGCCTCTGACACACCTTTTCTTATTACCTCAGCTTTTATGTCAATCCATTCTATCCAGGGTCTTCCTCTCCTTCACTAACCATCCACCCTTCCACCCATGATGTCCTTCTCCAAAGACTGACCTCTCCTGACTACATGCCCAAAATATGTGAGATGCAGTTTCAAAATTTTTTGCGTCCAAGTGGCAGCTTGGTTTCACTCTGTCCAAAACAGACTTGTTGTTTTCTTGGCTGTCCATGATATGTTCAGTACTCCAGCACCACAACGCAAAAGGCATCGTTTCTTCTTCTGTTATCCGTGGTCATTGTCCAGCTCTCTGATGTTTAGCAAGTAATTGTGAAGACCATGACCTGGATCAGGTGCACCTTAATCTCTAGACTGATATCCTTGCTCTTAGGCACTCTTTTTACAACAATCAAATAATAAAAATTAATGAAAAAAATAACATGAGAAGAAGAAATGGCAAAGGCATGTGCTTATAAATTTACACAGTCTGGGCATGTGAACCCACGAAGAAATGTAGTGGAATATTAGCAAAGGTTCTTTGATTTGAAAAATTAGGTTGTATTTTATCCTTCAAGTTGTTGTTGTGTACTGTCAAGTCAGAACCGAATGATAGCTGACCCTCCAGTGGGTTTTCGTAAGTAATTAATTGCACAGGAGGATATTGCCCATCTTTCTCCCATGAAACAGCTGGTGGATTTGAACTGCATGCCTTCAGGTTGCCAGCGCAGCTCCTAACCACTAGACCACCAGAGCTCTCTGTCCAACATGCAGTGAGGTCTTAAAGGAATTTTAAGCAAGAAATGACCAATGAGATTTACATTGTAGAAAGTTTAGACTATGAACTGAAGTAAAATAGGATTGAAGATAGAAAAAGCAGCTATATTCTTCCTAAGCGTTAAGAAATGTAAGAGCGAGGGCATCCTGGGGTCTGTTACCTCCATGGCTAGAGCAGAAAGGACCCCACATGCTGGACAGCCATCTCTGTTCCAGTGATGCTGAGTGAGGAGCTGCAGTGCCTGGGCCAGGCCAGGATGGTCAGAAAGTTGCAGGGGAAGCAGCTGGACTAACTCCAACTCCTGCCCCAGGCCTTACGTGCCTGAGCCCTGCTCACCCTGGTATGCAAGGCAGTTAGCACATGTCTGGTTGGTGCTGTCTGGAGCAAGAGCTTCCGGGGAAAGATGCTGCTCTTCTCTACCAATGCCCTGAGGTAGACTGACCCCAGATTGCATCAGGCTGCCTCCAGGGTGCTCAGACACCTCAGGGAAGAGGGACACGATGCTCACAAAGGTGGAGGATTTCACAAAGAAAAGGAAGACCCTTGACCAGGTATATTGACATGGTGACTGCCACACCACATGGGATTTAATGTACTGGGAAGTGTGAGGATGGCACAGAACAGAACAGGGCTCATAGGGTCACTTTGGGTTGTACACAGCTTGACGGAACCTAACAGCAGCAACCTGTTAAAACCAAAAAAAATCCAAATCTTTTCCTGCTGAGTCGCTTCTGACTTGTAAGAGTCCCATAAGGAAGAGCAAGGTGTGCTCACTGTAGGGCTTTCAAGGTCGTCATCTTTGCAGGAGCAGGCTGCCCCATCCTTCTCCTGAGGAGCCGCTGTGGGTTCATACATTTTGTTTCTCTGCTGAGTACTTAACCAGTGCATCACTAGGGCTTTATACACTGCTGCTTCTTGTTGTTAGGTAACGCCGAATCGAGTACGACTAATAGCAACCTTATGAACAAAAGATCTGAACCCTGTGTTCTATCCTGTGCCATTTTCACGCTTCCTGACACCCAAGAGCCCATTGCAGTAGTCACTGTATCAGGCCGTCCATAAGATGTTCAGACATCTTTTCCAACACTACAGAGGTGTCAGTTCTTTTTCTGTCATCTTTACTTATTGTCCAGCACTCAGATGCATAGCAAGTAATCAGAAAGACTGTGGCCTGAGTCAGACACACCATAGTCTTCATACACTGCTTTAGGAAATGCTTTTGTAATTTTCTGGACTGGGAAAGAATTGAGTATCTCTTGGAAGGAATCCTATATAACTAAAAGATATATCACACCCTTCATGTGTAAAAGTACCTTTGGAGAAGGCCAGATGTCTGAACACAAAGCTGACATGGGATCACCATTCCCTCACTTTAGCTGAGGAGGATGGCCTAGGGCCAGTTTGACTCCATTAATGTGTATCAGGCATTCCTTTACTTCTTGCTTGCAAGTAGAAAACCTCAATGGTTTGGGGTATGCTTCATGTTTCATTTATAGGAATGAGGAAAGTTCTCTCTGTGTGCTATACTTATATCAGTATCTTTGTATCTATTTGTGTTCCACAGACTTTTGAGAGTGAATTTGAAAGACGTTTAATTTTGGATTTTTCTGAAGTCATGTTTGCCATGAAGCAGTTTGAAAAGGTAGGCAAAATATTAGAATAGTTTTTGTGTTTGATTTGGTTTTCTTTGCCCCCACATCTATCATGATAAAATAATCAAATTTGAGATTGTAGAATTTTTTTTCTTTTTAAGAGAGCAATAATGTATTTAATGTTTTAATTGACTTTTTAAAAAAATACTTCCTTTTTTCATTGTTGCATATTTTCTACCCTCTCTCCAGCCCACTCTGCAATGCACCTCTTACTCCAGATTGGTGCCATACATATAATGACTAACCATATATTCCTTTCTGACAGATCCTACCCTCATCTGATTTAATGCAGTATTCGTTATCCACTCATTTCTCATTCTCTCCCAACCCTCCCACGTCTGTCTTATTTTGTAACAGTGGTGTTATGTAGTATTTGTCCTTTTGTGACAAAACTCAACAAGTCTTCCAGGGTTCCCCATGATGTTTGAAGTTTAACGAGTTCATTGTTTTTCAGTGTTGCATAGTATTCCATGTGTGAATGTACTGTAATTTTTCTATCCATTCACTTTTTGATGGGTACTTGGGTTGCTTCTACCTCTTATTGTGAATAACAGCAATAAAAAAATGAGTGTGCATACATCTGTTTAAGTTGTGGCTCTGGTTTTTTTAGAGTATATTCTCAGTAGTAGACTTGCTGGGTCAAATGTTATTTCTATTTCCAACTTTTTGAGAAAGCCCCAGACCATCTTCCATAGTGCTGTACATTTTATGTTCCCACCAGCAGTGAGTGAGAGTTCCAGTCTCTCCACAACCTCACCAGCATTTGTTGTTTGCTGCCCTGTTGAACTTTGCTATTGTTACTGGAGTGAGATATCTTGTAGTTGTTTTGATTTGCATCTCTCTAATAGCTCGGAATTTTGAACATTTCTTTATGTGTTCATTTGCCACCTGCATGTCTTCTTTTGTGAAGTGTCTATTCATATTCTGTGCCTATTTTGTGATTGGGTTATTTACCTTTTTCTTATTGAGATGTTTCATTGACTCTTTTAAAAAAAAAGGAATTATATTCTAGTTCTCTTTAATATTTGAAAGTTTATTTCAAGTTAAGACATTAAAAATTATATCACGTGGCCAACCTGTTTAACCTTCTTTGGAAGTATTGTCCTCCCACGTGATTTACTACCTCTGAAAACCTACTAGAGGATCAGCTTTCAGTTGGTTCTGACTCAGTACACATAACAATGACAACACACCTACTGATAGTTTGGCTGTATGGAATTCCATATTCTAAGTCATTTCCCCTCCGTGTTTTGAAGCATCTCCATTGTCTTCTACCTGCTATTATATCTGTGGAGAAATTTAACATTAGTATAACCCATGGTCCTTTACTGATGGTCTATTTTTCCTCTCTGGAAAGACTAGGATCTTCCCTTTAGTCAATATTACAGAATTTATACATGTTAATAAATGTGATTTTTCTTTCTTTTAGCTTTTTCTACCAAGCTTTCTCAAATATATTGAGAATTGCTTCTTGACTGATGACATTATGGTCAAAGATGAAGCTCTAGCCATTTTGGCCAAACTTATCCTGAACAAAGCGCCTCCTCCCACTGCTGGTTCCGTGGCAATTGAAAAGTACCCTCTAGTTTTCTCAGAACCGACTGTGGAGTAAGTTTTCTTTTTAATATCTTTATTTGTTGGTAGACTAGTCATTTAAATAAAATGCTTTTAGAATACTATAAGAGTGGCGATTTCAGTCTATCCAGAGGAAGATCAAACTGTTAAAATTTGTTTCCAACAGATCTTAAGGAGAAAAGAGGCAGCTATTAGTGTTTATATACATTTGCATTATTAGAATTGCTGAAAGGATTGTAAATTGGATTGGGGTTTTTTTATGGCATAAAAACAAAATTCTATTTCAGCTTGTTGTTGTTGTTATGTGCCATCAATTCGTTTGTGACTCATAGCGACCCTATGTACAACAGCCCTAAGACCCTGCTCTATCCTGTGCCAATCGCACTGCCTCTGACATACCCATCCCAATTACCCCAGTCACTGATTTCAGCTTAGATAAGAGTAAATAAAAATAAAATACACTGAGGCCAGTCTGCAAGTACAGAAATAGGTTACAAGCTGGTCTGCACAGTGTGGGTTGACTTTGTAATGCTAATTTTTGCCTTTGACTTGTCCTCAGCAGTGTGATACTGTAATAAACATTTATCGGATAAAAGTATCCAAAGAAAAATAAGTTCAGTAATAAGAAATAGTCTATGTTTATATGATACAGGCCTTCCCATTCTAAGTATAAAACACCCTAATATAAGTTAATATAAGCTAATCTAAGATGAGTTCATGAAGCCACCATTAGACATTCATTATGTGAAGTATCATTTGCAAGATGATATTTAAATGCAGAAGACACTAGATCCAGGTCATGGTGGATTCAGGTATAAAAGAAACTTTTGGGCAAAGATCAAGAAACAGTTTCTCAAGCAAATATCCTGTTATTAAAAGCATCTCTTGGGTAATTAATTTGGAGATTTTCAATAAACAATGTGCTCTGTAACCTTCAGAAGCAACTTTTATTGCTTGAGAGAAGCTGTAAATTACTTTCTAATGAACAAAGTTAGCAAATACTCCTTAGAAATGAAAAAACAGCTCTTTCTCTTGGGCTTGGATCAGGGGACAGCCAGGTTCTATCGCTCAGCCATGGCCAAAATCAAGGCTCGGGACCTTCGCGGAAAAAACAAGAAGGAGGAGTTGTTAAAACAGCTGGACGATCTGAAGGTGGAGCTTTCCCAGCTGCACGTCGCCAAAGTGACAGGCGCTGTGGCTTCTAAGCTCTCCAAAATCCGAGTTGTCCGAAAATCCATTGCCCATGTTCTCACTGTTATTAACCAGACTCAGAAGGAGAACCTCAGAAAATACTATAAGGGCAAGAAGTACAAACCCCTGGATCTGCGGCCCAAGAAAACATGTGCCATGCGCCAAAGGCTCAACGAGCATGAGGAGAACCTGAAGACCAAGAAGCAGCAGCGAAAAGAGCGCCTGTACCCACTGCGGAAATACGCAGTCAAGGCCTGAACTTAAATAACGAAAACACAAAACTAAAAAAAGAAATGAAAAAACAGAAGTTTTTTTAAAAGTACGGAAGAGGACTCTGCTACTGTTTTTCAAATAATTGTATGGTTATTCTTCTAGAAATTGTAGAAAATCAGATCCTTGCCATTTCTGTTTCTGTACTTATATTAGACCTGTTGCTGCGTATGCTTGCTTTGGGGTGCGATGATTGGATAGATATTCCTGAAGCATCTGCGGAGTACTCAGCGTGGGGCAGTCATTGAGGAGGGGTTCACTGTTGTGTGTTGACACAGCAGAGTTGGATTTTGGGCTCAGCCAACTAGAGTTTCTGAAGGAATCCATCCTTTTGCCATGGTACTCTTTTGCCAGCTTTGAAAGTCACTTCTCTTCCAGAACGTGCTAACAGACTCACCTTAGTTTTCTAAATTTGATGAGTTCTAATGGCTTGAAGAATAAGTGACGAAGAGCTTCTTTAGGATGATGCCTGTATTCCCCTGGAGTAATTAGTCCTCTTGATTTCACAACGCCAAGCCTAAGTACAACAGGCAGATGGCTTATCAGTGACTGGAACTGTGGGTTCTTCTAGCTTAATGAAGCTACTGTGTTGTTGACCTGCAAGGTAAAGCCAGGGCCTGACCAGGGCTGGGTGTCAGACCTCACACCAGCTCCTCAGCCATCTCAGAGCCTTCCTGGAATGTAGCAGGGTAAGAATAAATACAAACACACAGACACATGAACTTAAGACTAGTTCCTTGCTTCCTTGGGGAACACAACCCTGTGTCTCCCCCACAGAGACGCGGGGAGCATGTGGTCATCTTTGTCCTCATTCCTCTGTAGAGATTGTCTTTTTAGTAATAATTTGAATATTCTTGGGACCTTCCCATCTTCGTAGTTTTGTTATAAGTAATAGAAATGAAAGAACTTTTCAGAAGACAGATTTATTCCAAATGATAGCACTAAGCCTCCAGAGCTCCCTGAGTTAGGTGAGGGGAAAGGCAATGCACAATAATGCATTAATTAGACATTGTAACTAATGAATCATCTTGTTACTGTTGTGATGTGCCATCAAGTCCCCTGTGAATCTTGGCAACCCTATGTACAGCAGCTCTGAACCCTGCCCTATTCTGAGCCAGTCTCACTGACTCCTACACACTTGCCTTCATTACTGCAACCATTGTATCAACTCGTCTCATCTGGGATCTTCTTCTCCTGCACTGTCCCTCCATCCTTCCAACCATGATGTCCTTTTCCAAGGATCAGTCCCTCCTGGTCACGTGTCCAAGTATGTGAGACAGAGCTTCAGAATCCTAGCCTACAAAGAAAAATTTGGTTTCGGCTTCTTCAAGAAAGAATTCATTGTTTTCTTGGCAGTCCATGGTTGAAGACTCTTCTCCAGCACCACAACTCAGAGACATCAATTCCTAGAACACTTGATTGTGCCCATGGGAAACCTATGCTCAGACCAGGAAGCAATCCTCAGAACAGAACAAGAAAACACTGCGTGGTTCAAAATTAGGAAAGGAATGTGTCAGGGATACATCCTGTCTCCATACCTTTTCAATCTATGCAGAACAGATCATTCTGGAGGCTGGGCTTTATGAGGAGGAATGTGGCATCAGGATTGGAGGAAGACTCATTAGCAGCCTTGCTGAAGCTGAAAAGGACCTGAAGCGCTTGCTGCAGAAGGTGAGAGACTGTATTTTTCAATATGGATTGAAGCTCAACATTAGGGAGACCAAGATTCTCACCACTGCACCAATTGGCAGCACCATGATAGATGGAGAAGAGATTCAGGTTGTTAACAGTTACATCCTGTTTTGCTCCACAATCACCACTTTTGGCACCAGCAGTCAGGAAATCAAAAGATGAATTGCATTGGGAAAAATCTGCTGTCAGGGTCTTCTCTGGAGTACTGAGAAGCAACAGTGTTATTCCAGGGACACGTGTACCTGATCCAGGCCATGGTCTTCACAGTTACTTGCTGTCGTCAGAGCTGGGCTGTGACTAAGGATGACAGAAGAAGAATCGATTAATCACATTACTCACTGGTAATTAATGTTACAAAACAAAATGTCTGAATGATTGTGTGAAAATCCAATATAATTTGTAAATGTTCACTGAAATAAGATAAATTTATTCCTTTGTCTGCCAGCATGGAGGTACAGTGATGAATGAGGGAAAAAAAATCTTTCTTTTGGGAAATTATGTTTTTAGAGTAATGGAGGTCATGGTCCAGATAAAATTATCCTAGACAGTGATGAAAGAAAATAAAACTACTACCTGGTGGATGGGCCTTTGTATTTAAAAGTTGGTTGGGCCCTTGAGCCACAGGCCCTTAAGCTGGTTGTTAGTTGTGTTTGGGAAGAATGTTCGAAGTGGTGCAGCACTGGTCTCTCAGTTTGCTGTACTGTGGTAACTTGGGATTGCTGTGATGCTGAATGCTATGCTCCTGGTGCGTCCAATGCCATAATCATTACACATGGTGGAGTTTGGTGGAGTTCCCAGATTAAGACAGGCTTGGAAGCAGAATTGGCATTCACTTCCTAAACAACATGCCTTTGACATTAGAGAAATGATGATAGTTATACAACAGGATTCAGATCTTTTGTTCATTTGCTCACTATGAGTCATGCTCGACTTAATGGCACTTAATAACAACAACAAATTGAGAGGGAGAAAGAAGGAGAATGGGTGGGAGGGAGACATGATGGCTCTGACCACAACTGTAGAGCTAGGAAGGACCCAGCTGTGCAGAGATGTGTATGAAAGGCTTTCCTGGCAAAGGGAGACTCTGGGGACAGCTATAAGCTCTGTGTGCTTAAAGAATAGAAAGGAGACTGATAATGACCAAGAGATACTGGGGAGAGGAGGTGAGAGTCAGGTCACAGAGGATCTCAAAGGTCCAGAGCAAAAGAGGGACTTTTGTTGGAGGTTCATTGGCTGTTGTGAAGCAAGACACCTATGACAGTTGATGGCTCACATCTGTTCACTTGTTAGTATTCAACTACCAGCACCCCTTCCCCAAATGTCCCATACAAGGGAAGAGGCCAGTTTTATTTCCAAGTTCAGAGGATGAAAGCCATGGCATTCTCTCCTGTTTAAACATCTTGTTTTGCTTTTTTATGCTTTCAGATCTTACTTAAGGCAGAAGGTGAATAGATCCAAGGGAAAGAAAGAACAGAGTCCAGTGTTGGATCACCTTTTGTGTATAATCCAGTTGCCTCCAAATAAAGACAATACTTACCTTTCACATTCTTGGGCAGCCCTGGTAGTATTACCTCATATCAGGTAAGACACTGTTTGGTTTGAAAGAGAAGCCTCATGTACCAACTTATTTGCTTATTTGCTGGCCACTCCTTGAGGGTTGATGAAAAGGCCATTGGAGGCCAGTCTGAGCTTTTCCCTTTTTTTCTCCTTACTTGGACAGGTTTCTTGAGAAAGAGAAGGTGATACCACTTGTCGCAGGCCTTATAGAGTCACTCTTCACCACTGTTGACACAGGGAGCTTTGGAAAAGGTCAGTCACAATCGCTGTTTGTTCTCCTCCTTTACTTTACAGGCACATACAGAGTAGATGTAAATACGAAAATAATAATTACATTGTCTTCCAACAAAAGCCTCTGTGTGAGAAATCAGGAAAGAAAGAGGATATGATGGAGGTGTTGCCCGTGATCCCCTCTGTGTGGTGGCTGGATTGTTGTTGTTGTTGTTAGGTACTGTAAAGTCGAGTACAACTCAGACCCGATGAACAACAGAGCTGGGCTGATCCTGTCCTGCTCCAGACTCAGAATCTCTGACACACTCGAGCCCATTTTTGCAGTCTCTGTGTCAATCCACCTGGTTGGGGGTCTTCCTTTTTTGTTGACCTTCCACTTTCCCAAGCATGATGTCCTTCTCTGTGGAACAGCCTCTCCTGGCAACTTGTCCAAAGTATGAGAGATGAAGCTTTGTCATCTTTTCCTCCAAGGAGCACTCTGGCTGTACTCTCTCCAAAACATATTTGTTTGTTCTTTCAGCAGTCTATGGGATGTTCAGTACTCTTCTCCAGCACCACAGCTCACAGACATCAGTTTCTCTTCTGTCATCCTTATTCATTGCCCTGCCCTCAATGAGTAAGGACTAGGTGGCTTGAATGTAAGCCAATCTGAAGGCACATTGTAGAAAAGATGCCAAGACATGTACGAACAGTCATTTTCAAGCCCCACTCTGTAGCAGCCTTGATTTTGGTATCACCTTATGCTCAGGCATTTACTCTGAGAAAGAGGCCTGTTCTTTTACATTTCTCTGGCTTCTCACGAAGGAGTCCTGATGGCACAGTAGTTAAGTATTCAGCTGCTAACTCAAGGGTCAGCAGTTTGAACTCACCAGCTGTTGGTTTAGCCTACGGCTAGAAGCTGGCAAACTTTGTCTGTAAGACTTAACAATAAATATTTTGGACTTTTTGAGCCATACTGGTTGGTTGGTTGGTTGGTTTTTTTAAACCTGTAAAAGTGTAGAAACTCACATTAAGTTGGTAGCCCATTAAACACAGGCTACTGCTAACTTTAGGGATTCAAGAAACATTTTTATTATTCATTGAAGGGAATCTAGACAGTAGACATTGGATATAAGTTGGAGATATGAAACTGGCATACATCTATAGAAAAATGATGTCATATCTTGAGGAAAGTTCTTTCCTCAAAAGTCCTAGTTTCTTTAATGCGATAGATGAAGTCATTTGACTTCCTCTTCATCTCAGTTAAATGAAAACCTCTCAATGAACATGGGGAATTTATAATAATTTCTCTCTTTCTAGCATGCAGGATCTTCCATTTTAGTACTTTCCTAAAGCTATCTTATATATAATTGCAAATCAGTGCAAATAATGACCCCAAGTTCTTTTTCAAGTTCAGATTCACTTATAGTTTTACCAATTATGACTTAATGTTATATCATAAGGGAGCTCTGGTGTCATAGTCCATAGAGATTTGCATGACTAACCCAACGAGCCTCTTAAGATTTGAATGGCTGTCTTCTCCCACGCTATTTAATTGCCTCAGGGACCCAAGGGAGAACCAACTACGCCTTGGTTCTGTCTAGATGGCAACTAGGGAGGGAGTTATGTCAATTAAAGGAACATAAATTTTTAAGTGGCCTAGTGGCAAGAAGCTGTGCTGTAATCCCAGAGATACATGATTCGAGGCTGCCAGCTGCTTCACAGGAGAGGGATGGGCAATCTCCTCCCGTGCGATTAACTGCCTCTGAAAACCTACCGGAGGGCCAGCTATGGGTCAGTTCGGACTTGATAGTACAAAACAACGTCTCTGAATAAGTTTTTTTAAAAATAAATTAGTACATGTAAACTTCTCTGTTTCTGCTACTGTTAAACATTTGATAGATAATTCATTTAGAAGGCACAAGTTTAAGAACTTCATAAAACAAATGTCAGGATACATGAGAGATTTGCTAGTTCATACCAAAAGAAATAGGTAATGTTTCTCCTGTTTTTCTACCTTTAGGAAACTTATTTGTTCTTTGTCAAGCTCTAAGCGCTCTTCTAAGCTTAGAGGAATCTGCTGGACTTCTCAAATTGGTTCCTGTGGAACGTGTGAAGAATTTAATACTGTAAGTAGACACGCTTTCCACTCAGCTTACTGAATAAAATGTAGAAGCATCCTCTTTTATGGACTCCAAGACATAATAAAAATCCTTGCTTTTAACTATTTTATTCCTGAGTTATCGTCACATAATGAATTTTAATATTGATTTAGATACTCTGTTTAATAAGTGTGTTTGCTGGAAAGATCTTTTAAGTGCAAACTCGTTTTTATAAAGGAAGAGTATTTTACTGTGTGTTTATGAAGGGTAAATGCCGTATGTACTGATGCCATTGCAAAAGCCCTTGTACTGTGCTTACCTTCTGTAACTTCTCCAGTGAGTCCAGCTACCCCATTCCCCTGTCTCTGACTTTATTCCCACCTCACCTTGACATAACATGGCAGAAAACTGTGCTCGTCCTTTTTTGTGCTTTACAGAAGGTTTATAGAGCAGTTGGTTTTCCATTCAAGCCTTCTTACAGATTTTGTTTTAGGTAATGCATTATTTTCCCCATTATATCCCTTGTTACAAATGATTTTGGACCTCTCTGGAGATTTTGAATGGAAAACATACTCTGTGCAGAGTGGCATCAGTGTGGCCTGTGCAGAAGGCTGTCGCCCTCCCAGTTGGGTGGCTCCTAGCCTGGAAGAGTGAGCCTGTCATTCCTTTTGTGTAAGTTGTTACTGCCTGCCTCTCAGTACTGCATGGATGTGATGATTAAGTACATGGATTTCACAACAGGAGCAGCCTAATTTTGCATCTTGTCTCCATCATTTACTTGTTCTGTGACCTTGGGCAAGTCTAACCTCGGATTCATTATCTCCCTAAAGAAGATGATAGCACTTTCCCCTTGGAGATTAAATTAGACCATGCATACCGTAATAACCATATGCAAATTTCATTTATTATATTCTTATTATGCACCAGTCTCTGTTCTGTTCACTTTGCATGCATTATTGAGTTTAATTCTCGGAACAGCTCCATGAAATAGGTGCCATTATCATTATAGATGAGAGAACTAAAAATTTCACATCCTTCCAGAATCCACTTCTTTCTCAGCACCCTCGTTTAAATTGCCACCATATCGTGCGTGGAGATTATTGCATTAGCCTATTAATGTGTGTTTCCTTCCTGCCACTCTTGCCATGCTGCTTTTCGCTTCTGGAAGCAGATTGAGCTTTTAAAATACGACAGGTCCACATCACTCCTTTGTTCACAACTCTGTAGAATAGTGATTCTCAACCAGGAACGACTCTGGAGACATGTTTGGTTATTGCATTTGAGCTTCTGGTACTGGCATCTAGTGAGCAGAGGTCAAGAATCCTGCTATACATCTTATAGTATATATAAAAGCATTGTTGTGAGGTGCCATCAAGTTGAATACGACTCATAGAGACCCAGTAAACAAAAGATCTGAACCCTGTTCTATCCTGAGCCATCCTCACACTTCCTGACACACAAGAGCACATTGCAGCAGTCACCTTGTCAATCCACTTGGTTGAGGGTCTTCTCCTTCCCTCCACCCTTCCCAGCATCATGTTCCTTTCCAAGGAATAGCCTCTCCTAGCAACATATCCAAAGTATGTGAGGCGAAGCCTCATCATTCTTGCCTCCAAAGAACACTTTGGCTGCACCCCATCCAGTGCTCTTCTCCAACACCACAGCTCAGCAGAATCAATTTTTTTTTCTTCTTCTGTCATCATTAATCATTGCCCAGCTCTCTGATGCATAGCAAGTGATTGGAAAGACTCTGGCCTGCCTCAGACATACCTTAGTCCTCAAAGTGACATCATTACTCCTCAGAAATTTAAAGACAAAATATAGTAGTGTGGTGATAGAGCCCAGATTGGAAGTCAATTAAAATGAGGGAAAAACAATAAGAAAGAAATATCATTTAATAATTGGAACATGGAATGTATGTAGCCTGACTGTTGGAAAACTGGAAATTGTTAAAAATGAAATAGAATGTGTGAACATTGACATTCTAGACATTAGTGAGATGAAATAGACCATCTTTGGCTACTTCGAATCAGACACTTTATGGTATACTATGCAAGGAATAAAAAAAGAATGATGTTGCATTCGTAGTCAGAAAGTCAAATTTCAAGTTCTTATCCTGAAATACAGTGTTGTGAGTAATAGGATAAAATTCTTACGCATACAAGAAAGACCCATTAACACGACTGTTATTCAAGTATATGCTCCTACATCTGGAGCCAAAGAAGAAGTTGAGAATTTTTACCAAATCTTGTAGTCTGAAGCTGACCAAACATGCAATCAAGATGCATTAATGATAATTGGTGACTGGAATGCAAAAGTGGGAAACAGTGAAGAAGGAATAGCAGTTGGTAAATATGGGCTTGGTGATAGAGCAACAGTTGTTAACTTGACACAAAATACTGGTAGCCTGCAGTTAAAGGAACAGAACTGCTCCAATAGTGTCTTATCTCACCAGAACAGAATCCAAAGACTTTCTCCTGTTCCTCATAGTGCTAAATATGGTGTGTTCTCACCCCGGCCACTCTGCCCTCATCTCCAGTTGCTTTTCTTTGTTAATACAGTTTGAGTCACACTGTTCTCTTAGATATTCTTCAAAAAAGACAAGCACACCTTTCTGGGACTCAGTGTGGATGTTCCTTTTGCCAAGAATGCTTTTCTTTTGGATAGCCACATGGCTCACTTCTTCACCTCCATGTCGGCCTTTAGAGACTGCTCAGTAGTAAATCATTCTCCTCTTCACTCTCCTTCATCCATATATTTCAGTCTTTTGCTGTAGCTTCCTTCCCTAGTGACTTCTACATAGCATTCCTTATTGTTACGCTCAATATTGAGATACAGTGATGTTTTTGTTATGTGCCATTCAGTCGGAACTGACTCATACCTGACCCTCCAGTGGGTTTTTAGGGGCAGTAAATCTTAGGGGAGGAGATTGCCAATCTTTCTGCCACAGAGCAGGCTAGTAGATCGAACCGCATGCCTTTGGATTGACAATACAGCTTTTCACTGGTGGGACACCACAACGCATGTAGGTATAGAAGATTTATTTATTTAGTTGTGGTGGTGGTAGCCTGCTCTTGAGTTGGAATTAGCCTCTAGTGTGTGTTCAGAGGCTCCAAATCTCACAGGAGGAGATTGCCCATCTTTTTCCTATGGAGCAGCTGGTGGATTCAAACTGTATGCCACTTAGTTAGCAGTGCAGCTCTTTGCCACTAGGCCACACAGCTCCCTTATTTACTTGTTACCTCCTCATACTAGAATCTAAGCTCTAGGAGGACAAGGGCTCTTTCATTTCTTTAAGACTATCACTGTATCTAGAAAATCTCTTATTGTTAGTATGTGCCATCAAACTGAGTGCAACTCATAGCAACACTTAGAACAACCGATGTGAACGCTGTCCTATCCTGTGCCATTCTCATCATCTCTGATATACTTTAGCCCATTACTGTAGTCACTGTGTCAAGTCCCACTCATTGAGGGTCTTCCTCTCCTGCACTGACCTTACACCTTTCCAAGCATGATGTCCCTTTCCAAGGAATAGCCTTTAAGTATTGACATGAGGCTTTGTCATCCTTGCCTCTAAGTAACATTCTGGCTACACCCTCTCTAAGACATACTTTTTCGTCCTTTTGACAGTCCATGGGCTATTAAGTACTCTTCTCCGGCACCCACAACACAAAGGCATCAGCTACCCTCCCTGCCCCCATCATCATTAGTCATTTCGCAGCTCTCAAATGATAACAAGGGACTGAAAAGACCATGGTCTGAGTCAGGTGCACGTAGACACTTAGTAAACACTGGTTGAATGACAAATGGCAAATTGACTTGAAAACACTTGTGTAATGTTACCCTGCTGGTAACTAATGGGGCTGGGTTCAAACCGAGGCTGCCTTACTCCAGAAGTCATGTGGACTGCATCCCTGCTTCCCTTGCTAAAACAATGCCTGGCATGTGGCAGACATTTACTTGTAGTGTTTACATCGTCTATTTAGGTGAGTGTCATTTTACAGTCTGGGAACCTGAACACTACATGTAGCCAGAATTGGTGGTGGTGGTGGTGGTGTCCTGTGCTGTTAAGTCAGACCCGACTCATAGCTGACCCTCCAGTGAGTTTTCAGAGACCATGAATCATACAGCAGATTGCCTGTCCTTTTCCTTTGGAGCAGCTGGTAGATTTGAAGTGCATGCCTTTGGGTTGGCAGAGCAGCTCCTCATCATTAGGCCATCAGAGTAGCCAAAATAGCATATGCTGTTTTGTATGGTATTTGCCAGTTCCTGACACACGGCAGACAGTAAATACTCTATATCTCCCTTTTATGTGCTTCTTAATTTTAACAGGGATGGGGCTGGGGGCAGCCGTGAGGACGCAGCACCAGAGTTACTACAGTCAGAATAGCTATTACGGTACATTTCTGCCTCCAACTAGCTGTGTGTCCCCAAGTTTGTAACTGGGCCTTGGATTCTTCTACTGTGAAATAATGCCATATGTTCACATAAAACTCATTTCTTTCAGCAGTGATTTTTCTACAGTTTATATTACAGTCTGAATCCCTGAGGTACAATGAGCAGTTCCGTTCTAATCAATACTTTATTGCAGGACGTTTCCTTTGGAGCCATCTGTGTTGCTATTGGCCGATCTCTATTACCACAGATTATCTCTGTGTGGCTGCAGAGAGCTACTTTCCCAGGAAGCTTTGATGGAATTGCTTCCGAAGTTAGAAGCCAACATTTCAACTGGTATATCCAAGGTAATGCTGGTGTGTGGTGTGGTCTGTATCTTTTCTTGTGTTCTTTTTTTTTTTTTTTTCATAATGCCAGAATTCCTAAATCATATAATGCTGCAGTGGGATGTTTTGTTTAAAGCAGTGGTTCTGAAGTATTGGCCTGTGAACTGATGGTAGCTCGATTAGTTGGAGAGCTTAATAAAAATAAAAATGCTAGATCTCTACCCGAAAGATTCTGATTTAGCAGAACTAGGAAGAACTGAAAAGTCTGTATGACTTGATAAAGAAAGCCCTCCAGGGGATGCTGCTGCCTGTGCAGGGACCTCCCAGAATACCTTATTTAAGAATAACAGTCATTTGAGTTGAATTTTAAGACTGATCACATGCTTCGCACTGTTTCTAGAGATGCTCACATTGTCATGGTTTAAAGAAACAATATGGCAGCTTCATCTTCTATCGAGTTCTATTTGAAAAGTTGTTGTTATTGAAGGTAAAAAGGGTATAGTGTGAACATGTATTACTCTCATCAAAGGTTCATTTCTCCTGGTTGTATGAAACTTCGATGTCACCAGCTACTGATCATTTTCTTAATATGGTTAAACTCTGGAGTTTGAAACTTGTCTTTCTCTTTCTTTAGATTCGACTTTTGACAATAAGGATTCTAAACCATTTTGAGATTCGGCTTCCAGAACTTATAGAGGTATTTTAACTGTTCAGAGTAGATACTTTTTTAAAGTATACTTTGATGTATATATCTTTTTATTTCTGAAATGATGCCTTTGCAGGACCTTCAAGCACCATCTAAATAACCTATGTGAGAATTTGGAATTTTTTCAAAAAAATTCTTATTCCCATCTACTGTCAGGACCATCACTAAAAATCCACAGTACTTGATGTATTATTATTATTATTATTATTATTATTATTATTATTATTATTTCTGATGTTTGTGTACAGAAGCAGATTTGGTGGCTTCGTAGTAAGGAGTTACATTGCCAGTCCAGGGCAGGCTGTTCAAATCCACCATATGCACTGTGGTGGAAAGTTGGACAGGCTCCTACCTTGTAGTTTACTGCCTGTGAAAAGCTGCTGGAGGGTCAGCTATGAGTCAGATCTGATTCAGTGGTCCCTAACAACAACAATGTGATTAATTCTTATTTGTGGATATTTTTAAGCAACAGTGGTATCATGAAGTTGTCTCTATTAGTACTTCTAATTCTACTCTTTTTAAAAAAAAATTTGAGTAGTAGTCTAGTTAAAAATAATTTACTTCATCAACTCCATGTTGAGGGATGTTTAAGTGGATTGTTTCTAGTTGTAGAAGCCTTTTTTCCCCCAAACCTTTGCCAAGGTACATATTTCCAGAATGCAACTTACTTGAGGTACGATATTAGCATAAAAGTGTACTTGTGTGTTTATTTTCTTTTGACACTGATATTGCCAATCAAATGGAATGAGTGAGAATAACTTTCTCGTTTTATATTTGTCATTTCTACATTAGAAACACAGGGTAAATTATCTGTCAAAAAAATTAGGTGATGTGAAGAAAAGCACGTCGTTTAGATGTGAAAGTATTGCTTATTTAATGTAAAGTGTTAACATGTCACAGTTGTTCCTTTTTTAGAACTTTGGTCACATTTTAGCATACTTTGTTGAAAACCATGATACTGACCTACATTTGTGGTTTCCTCTGGCCAGGATGACGGGCTGTCAGAACGCCAGACTGCCCTTGCTGTAATCCGCCAGGCTGAACTCATCCCAGCAACGGTGAATGATTACAGAGAGAAGCTGCTTCATTTGCGGAAACTGAGACATGATGTGGTGCAGACCGCAGTCCCAGATGGGCCACTGCAGGAGGTAAACTTTCTTGTGTGTGCTTTAAAATTTGTTTGACTGGCTTTTGAAAGGGGATGTTATCACACATATAATTTTTTTAAAAAAGAGATCTAGTTCTCGTCAAAGCTTTGAGTGAAATCATTCTACCCACTTTATAAGTAATAGAGTACTATACCATCATCACTTCTCCGTATGAGACAGTGTAGAAGCAGAGACAACCAGTCCTCTTCCTGTTGGAACAAGCATCTGCCCTGGCAGTTTCTTTGTTTGGTGTCTCTGCCTTCATTAATTTACATTATCTACTGCATGAGCCTTTTAAAATGTAGTTCTTCACTTTTTATCAAATTTCTAACTTCAAGTCCAAATGTATTTGATACATTTGCAAATGATCCCTAAAAGTGGAGTCCAGTTTTGTTGATATGAGCTCTGGTGGTCAGGACTTATGCTGCTACTCAAAAGCATGCCTTTCTATTCCATCATCGGCTCTGAGGGGGAAACGTGGACGTTCTCCTCCCATGCATTTTATAGCCTCTGAAAACTCAATGGACAGCCAGCTATGAGTCATTTCTGATTTGACAAAATGAGTGAGTGAGTGATAGTTCCAGAATGAAGATTCCATCCTCTCTTTTTGAAAGAAGCTTTATAGGGTAGAGTAGAAATTATTATGGACTGAGTATGGATTAAATAAGAAAACAGAATAAACTGTTCTGGTCACCAGCCTTATGACATACCTATGTAATTGCATAATAGAGTGATCAAGATTTTATACCTGGCCCACAATGAATCCTTAATTCACTGGATTTCTCTAAAATTATATTACCTAAATATAAAATACTTAGAACAGCCCTAAACACTTAGTCATTATATTGATCTTTTATCAAGTGTATATTGACTAGGTAAGTGTTGGAAATATAAAAAAAAAAACAACAATTTCCACCTTCAAAAAGATCACCAGCGTGGAGGTTGGGTGGACTAGGGAACACACTGTTGCTCTGTGGTATAATATGTTCTAGAATAGATGGAGGATGTTGTGGAGGCTGCTTGTGCTGCCCATGCAGAGGGGAGTTTACTCTAGGTGAGAACATGTATGCTTGCAGCAAGGTCTGAGAGAGCATGGGCGGTGCGAGGGCATTGTCTGCAGTTTGATGTGGCTCAGAGGGTCTGGGGTAGATCTTCTTCGACAGTTTGATCTGATGGTACAGATACTCCCTCCTTGTGCCTTTTCAAACTGTTTATAAAGGTGATTTTGTTGTTGTTCTGCTCATTAATTATCAGTAGACAGTTGTCTTTCTTTATTTTTCTTTCTTTAATGAATTCATTAGGTGGGATATTCCTTGAGTAACTGGCATCTTTTATTGATCAGTTGTGTCCATGGCTTTGCCCCCACAGTAGGTTTCCAGTGACTGTCTATAAAATGGGGAGTGAATACTGAAGAAATTTTTCTAGTTGATTTTTTTTTCTTATTATTAAA
>NW_006399818.1:10382552-10386681 GCF_000299155.1 Elephantulus edwardii
CCCTCTGGAGGGTCAGCGATGAGTCGGTCCCAGCTCGGCAGCACATCACAACAGTATATGCTTTTATAACAATAAATAATTTCAATTTATAGAAAGGATTTTTTTATACCAAACAGCTTATAGAAAGCCAATATTGTTTAAATCCATGGAGAGTGCAGGAGCTAAGTAAACATAGTCCTTTCAGACAGGTTACAGTGGTCCTGACTGTGGGGCGTTGGGGACCGGGAGGAGTGTATGTGTAGCTCTTGGCTTAGTGCTAAGGAGTTGTGCTGCCAACCCAAAGGCAGACAGTTTGAATCCATTAGTTGCCTTTGGCAGAAAAATGGGCAGTTTCCTTCCCGAGCAGTTTAAGGCCTCTAAAAACTGACTAAAGTCAGCTATGAGTTGGTTCCAATTCAAAGATACATAATAACAACAGAGTGTGTGTGGGGGGGGGGTGTGTGTGTTTCCACCCCTGCCTTTCCATGGCCTACTAGGTAAGTTGTGCTGCCCACCATTTGCTTTTTTTCCCTCTCTCTACTAGTTTATTTACAAAATTCAACTTTTTTTTAAAGCTATTACTGAGGTTACTTTTGTCCAACCATATATCTCATGGGACTTGGTTTCTTACTTTAGAAGTTTAAGGTCATAGTTTCATGGACTATCCCAGTTAACTAGCCTAATATTAGATTTAGTACTTCCTACTCTTTCATTTTGTAGTGTGGGGTGGAGGTTTCATTCATTTATATATTTATTCTGATATATTTACAAAGTTTGAATACATAGTTTTCACACAAAAGATCCTTCCCATTTCCTTCACTCTGTCTACCCATAGAATTGTGCAACCCTGTAATTAGCATTCTACCCTCTTCCCACATCCTTACCCCGCTATTTCTACCCTCCCCCACCCCTTGCATCTTCATACTCACTTTACAATAATAGTTTTATACGGTATTTGTCCTTGTGGGACTGAGTTAGTTCACTCAGCATAATGCTCTCCAGTCCCTCCCAAATTAGGTAGTAATTTATTTTTTTAAATTTTATTTTATTAATTTTAATGAATATTTACAAAGATTTTGGATTTCCATTCATTCATTATTGCACTTTTCTCCCTACCCAGCCCTCCCTACACCCAATTAGCTCCTCTCTTTGAAAAGTAAAAGAAAGATTCTTTCATTGGTGTACAATCCCACCACCCTGAGTATACTCCACTACACAACCTTCATTCTGGACTCTTGTGATAACCATAATACCGTATCATATATCGCTTTTAAATTATTCTCTCCCTTATCTGTTTCAATGCAGTATACATAATTTATTCAGTTTTTCTCAGTCTTACCACAACCCTGATGTCAGTCCCGTTCTACAACAGTGGCACCATGCAGTATTTGTCCTTTTGTGACTGAGATATTTCACTCAGAATAATGTCCTCCAGGGTCACCCATTTTGAATTATATTGCATGAGTTCCTTGTTTTTCAATGTAGCTTAGTATATACCACAGCTTCTCTGTCCATTCATTTGTTGATTGTCACTTAGGTTGTTGTCAACTCCTTGCTATTGTGAACAAAGCCGCGATAAACATGGGTGTGCATGTATATGCTTGGATGTCAGTTATGGTCTCTTTGGGGTATATTCCCAGTAGTGAAATCGCTGGGTCGAATATCTCTCTATTTGCAGCTTTTTGAGAAAGTGCCATACTGCCTTCCACAGTGGTTGCACCATTTTACACTACCACCAACAGTGAATAGTTTCTCCACAACCTCGCCAGCATTTGTTGCTTGCTGTTCTGTTAAATTTTTCTAGTCTTACTGGGGTGAGATGATATCTCATGGTTGTTTTAAGTTAGGTAGTAATTTATAAAAGTATTGCTCCTACTATGTATTATTCCACTGTGTGAATGCACCACAACTTCTCAATCCATTCATTTGTGGTTGGACATCTGGGCTGTTTCCATGTTCTCGTGATGGTGACTAATGCTGCTATGAACATTGGTGTACAAGTTTCTGTTTGAGCCTCAGTTCTCATTTTCTTAGGGTAAATTCCAAGCAATGGAATAGCTGGCTCATATGGAATTTCTATGTTCAGCTTTTTTTTTATTTATTTTTTTTTATTATTAATTTTTGTGCATGTACCGTCAAATCAGATCTGACAGGTACAGGAGGAAATTGTCCCTCCTTCTCCTGCAGAGCATCTGGTGGATTTGAACCGTGTACCTCTGGGATTGCAGTACAGCTTCTTGCCACTAGGCCACCAGAGCTCCCCTGTGTCCAGCTTTTTGAGGAAGTGCCAAACTGCCTTCCAGAGTGGTTGTACCATTGTACAATCCCATGGAGGTTTCTTTAAAGTTTGTAAGTGATTATCCAAGACCAACCTAAAACTCATTACCTTTTGTGTTGGAACCAACTTGGCTGATCGTCCATTGAGTTTCTGCCACTGAAAGGTTTTCCATCATTCTCTCTTGGAGTCGTGCATAGATTTGCACCACCAGAGAGACACAGTCTTTGATTTAGTAGCACAACTCTCAACAGACTAGACCACCAGAGCTCCCTAGTACCCATTGTACAACATTTAATCTTATTTGCCTGGATCAACAGAGAAAGAAGAATCAGAAATATTTTTTTTAAAAAAAGAAATGGAATGCATGATTAATTGTCTTCATAAGCAATTGTCTTCTTTTTGACGAGACCAAAGGAACTGGATAGTACATGGTTAAAATTACTGAACATTTTGATCGAAGACTTTTTTGGAAAATCCTGATCAAGACAGGTGTGGGGTATAGAACAAAATTTTGAATATTCATTGACTCCAGATTTTCTGGAACCAGCAGAACTGCAGGAGCTAAGAACTATCTTTAAGGGGTCAGATTGATAATCGTAACTCAGAATAGTAGATACTTTTACACAGGGATGAAGAGCTTATGTTAACAGGGAAGGAACAGTTCACAAAAGGAGAGTAAAATGGTTGTGCAACATGAAAAATAATCAATGCCACTGAATTGAACAGGGAGATATTGTTGAATTGATATATGTTCCCCTGTGTATGTTCTCAAAAGCAGTAACAAAAACTTAAATTGCTTAGAAGAACCAGCCAGCATGGGGGAGGAAGCTGGGAGCAGAGTGTAGCTTTAATACTGTCTCCAATGTCCCTTGTAATTATATTGCTTCGGGAAATGCCTCCTAGTTTAAAAATCAGTAAAAGAAAAGCCGTGCATTTCTCGGACAAAATCTCCTTGAAAATAAACTCTTCACTCCCTCACAATTCTCTTGCTTATATTTTCATCTTTCATGATGAGTGAATCATTTCAAAATAAGTAATTTTTAGCAACCTTACTGATTCAGTGACTGGGGTAATAGGGGTAGGTGGTGTCAGGGACAATAAGGCTGGAGCAGGGCAGAGCAGGGTTTAGGGCTGTTGTACATAGGGTCACTGTGAGTCGCAGGCGACTCGACGGCACATAACAACACAGTGAGAAAATAAGCTGCTCTTCTTCAGTCTTTCAGCCTCATCTTTCTGTGAGGAGCCGCTGAGAGATTCATATTGTCAACTGTTCAGTGAGCAGCTCAACACTTAACCCACTGTACCACCAGAGCTTCTTTTTACACTCAGTGTGAAAACAGACTAACTGGAAATAAGTGTAATGATTATTTACCAGCCTTGCGCGGACTATTAGTAGTGCCTTTCTGTTCTATAACCATATATAACCATATATCTCACTAAAAATTCTGTGTTGTTAAGCTGCCCTTTAAGATTACCTTACGTTTGCATGGTGCTTCGTGTATTCTGACATGATAGGACCAATTTATGGATGTGGAATTTGAGACTCAGAAGTGTTAAAATGATTTGTCCAGGGTTATCAAGGTAATAATGGTAGGGGATATTTTGGAATTGGGACTTTTGAACTATGTTATCTGAGTTCACCACGTGAATTCTGTGTTGTTCCCAGAGATGGAAGATCAATTTCTGTATCAGTTACTAACGGATTACAGATTAAATCAGTTTAATGTGAAAGGTGAGCTTTCTTTGTTGCCATTTGCACTACTTTGAATTACTTTGTCTTTCAAAGCTTTGGGCAACATGTTGATTGATGCTTTTAAAAATAGTAGTTACAGGCCAGAGAGGATGGTGCTGTGTATGTGGGAGTTGTGTTGT
>NW_006399818.1:10386781-10469876 GCF_000299155.1 Elephantulus edwardii
AGGGCCCTCGGGCAGTCTGTCATTGTTTTTGTTCAGACATTCCTCTAGGTCGTATAGCCCTGGTGTACAAGTTGCCGTCCTGTGGTCACTTGTGGTTGCTGTGAGGCTGAACACTGTGACACGGATTGGCTACCCAGTGCGGACTGAGAGTGGGGTGGAGCTCCCCAATTGAACAAGTGTGGAAGGAGGAGTGGCGTCCACTTCCATAATAGCTTGCCTCTGGAAACCTTATGAACTTGGAGAGAGGATGAAAGGCACCCAAGAGTAGAGGACTCTCCTTCATAGGGTCGCTGTAAGTCGCCTGCGACTCGACGGCACTTAACAACAGTTACAGGCATTACAAGGAACTCGGGTGGCATAGTACATCATGTATTGCAGTGCTCACCAAACGGTCAACATTTCAAAACCACCAGCCACTCTGAGAGGAAAAGCTGGACAGTCCCCTTCTGGTAAGATTTATAGTCTTGGAAACCTGATAGGAGGGTCACTGTGAGTGAGAATCTACTCAGTGGCCATGGGATTTTAGGCTTTATTTTGGTTGAGATGTCAGTATTTAGTGACTGATACTGGGTGTATAGGAATTACATAAGGGTTTGAGTTGTGTCTTACGTGTAGAAAGACAGTGGTGTATACTAGGCAATGTACTATATACGAGAGAGAACCAGGAATCATGCTGAGAGCTTGTACTTATGATCACTGATCACTTTGACTTAGTTTCCTTATCTACAAAGGGGCCATGTTTTAAAGAATAGTCTCTCTCACATTTCCTGCCCTGATTTCTATTTAGAAAATGCTTCTGTCACAGTAGGAATGAGTTTTCAACTTATTAGTCTGTCTTTATTCAGCTCTTCTACAAGTACTTAGTACATTTTGGATTCCAGGTTAGTTGCTATCAATACAGCGATCATTGGAAACACAGCCCTGTCTTCAAGAGATGCATAGTCTCATAGAGTCTAGTGGGCATGGGAACAACTGAGTGCGGTGGGAACGGGCGGAGGGTCTCATCTCCTGGAGCAAGGCTCGGAGGGCCACTTGTCAGTGAGGCTTCACGGAGGAAGCCACTCTCCAGCTGAGTCCAAGATGATGAATTAGATGTTCAGGAAGTCAGGTGAAAAGTACAAGAGAACGCAGAGTAAACGCAGGTGGTGCCTGAAATCGTTCCGCTTTCTGGGGAGACAGTTTTTTGTAACTTTACTGTTTCATACTCAAGGGGTAAGATAGTGAGCCTGGCGGCAGACAGAGGTCACATCTGAAAGCCTGCGCTTCGTCTCATAAGCTAGACAACTTTCCACCTAGGTCCTTGTCTTAGTACTTTTTCTCCATGGGTTTGCCATTCTTCCTAACTTAAATTGCATTCAGTCATCCAACAAATATTAGTGGAGAATGTAGTTTCTTCAGTGCCAGGCATTGTGAGGTGTTTGTGGTTGTCCAATGAGGAACAAAATAGATGGAGTTCCTGCTGTTGATGTGAACTTTTAGATACGTAACAGAACTAGGTGGTCCAAGTGTTTTATTAGAAGGAGAGTAAGGAACCATTCAGCCCTTATTACCATTCCCCTTTTTCCTGTGTTAGTTGATGTGATTTTACCACAACACACGGGTGAAGAGTGGTTCTGTGGAACACTTTTGAACTAGAAGGAAAAATGTTGAGAGGTTGATTGAACCAACAGACCTTGCAGGGGTTCCTAGGTTAGGGTTACTGTCATAATCAGGAATCTGTTTAAATGCATCTGATTTAATAGCCAGCCTTTTCTTATTATACATCATTAGGGCCAGGAAAAGGATAACTGGCCTGGCTAAATGCCAGTCCCAAGGAGGCCTGCTGCCCCAGTGGTTAAAGAGCTTCCTGGCGCAGATCCTCCCATTGTCCTCACAGGAAAAACACCTGGCAGTCCACTCCCGTTACAGTTGTAGCCTTGAAAACCCACTGGGAGGGTTCTGCTCTGTTACACAGATTCACTGTGTGTCGGAATTGACTCAACGACACACAGCAGTAAGGCACGAAAATCCCAATGACTGCTGTGGGTTTCCTTTTCCCTCTCATTAGACATAAAATCACTATTTATTATTTAAAAAAGCAGTTCCCATCTTTAAGCCTTGCGAACTCCACCCCTAGTAGACTTCCTTGTTGCTGTTGTCTCCTTTATTTGGAGCTGCTTGTAAGAGAAAATGTGACTTCTGTTTGAGGACTCTGGTTCTTAGCTGAGACAGAGCCCTGAGAACCACCACTTGGCCAACACTTGCCTGCCAGTCTCTGTTCTGTTCTCAGCAAGGCTTTGAACCAGTTCCCCCCAGACCAGTCATGACCAACAAAACAACACTAAAAGGATGCAAATTTTAAAAATTACACAGTCTTGCTAGAAACATAATTTCTCTCATAAAAAACAAAGACACATGCATGTTACGTTGCATACAAATCTCTTGACCAGCTTGGTGGAAAACAGTGCTGTCTCAGGCATCGTCGAGGAAATGAGACTTGTAGCATTTATGGAATGTTGTTCTCCATAATCCTACCAGTAATCCAGTCCTGTGTCATGTTCCTGAAGGGACTCATTGCACTTTTTCATGTCTGTCACTCATTCCAGACCTTCATCTCCTCATTTTCCCCATTCTCTTTAGCATTCCAAATCACTCTAATTTTAGAAATCTGAATCTGTTCCAATTATACTTTTTTGGCTGTGACTGAACTTACTCAAAGCCCTGATTCTAAGGGATGTTAACACATTTCATCATCACCAAGATCTTATAAAGTAGGTGCTTCTTTTACAGAGAGGGAAATGAAAACTAAATGAACTGAGCAATTTACCCAAGATCACACAGCAAGTAACTGGTAGAATCAGCATTTAAACACAAATGTCTAGATTCGTGCCTTTAACTACTGTGATGTACTGCTTTAGTCAATGAAGACACAGTTGGTAAAATATAAGAGCAAAGAATTTGTTGTAATGTAAACAGTTTATATGCAATAGCAGGGAGCATTGATGGCACAGTGGTTAAATCTCTCAGGCACTAACCAGAGTTTAGCAAGTCCTATCCACCAGCCTGTCCCATCCACCACCTCTGTAAAGGTTTACAGGCCTTGAAAACCACCTGGGATAGTTGGTTTGAAGGTCACTGAATCACAGTGGGCTCAATAGCAGAGGAGTCTTTTTAAGGAACCTTCCTGGTAACGCTACAGCCTTCAATATGAATTGTATCGCAACATCAAGAAGACAAAAATCCTCACCAGTGGACTGAAAAATAACATCATGATAAATGGAGAAAAGATTAAAGTGGTCAGTGATAGGATCCATAATCAACACCCTTGGTACCAGCAGTCAGATGATCAGAAGATGTATTGCAATGGGAAACTCTGTTGTCAGGGATTTCTTCAAATTACTGAGGAGCAATGATATTAGTTTAAAGACTAAGGTCCACCTGAATTGCTATATGTCTGAGAGCAGGACAATGAATGACCATTGAACTGTGGTATTGGAGAAGAGAACTACATATCCCATGGACTACCAAAAGAACAAACAAATAATGTCTTGGAAAAAGTGCAGCCAGCATTTTTCTGCTTCTTGGAGGCAAGGATAGTGAAGCTTCATCTCACATACTTTGAGTTGCTAGGAGAGGACATTTTTTGGAAAGGAACATCATGCATGTAAAGGTGGAGGGTCAGCAAGAGGGGGAGAGCTCAGTGAATCATGGTGACTACAGCAGTGGACTCAAGCATACCGGAGATGATGAGGATGGCACAGCAGAAGACAGCTCCAGATCTGTTGTTCATGCGGTCGCTGTGTGTCAGACTTGACTCGATGACACCTGACATCCACAGTGGTAAGGAGTTGGCTCGCCTGCCCAAAGGAACATGGTTCGCATCCACCAGCTGTTCCTTGAGAGAAAGATAGGCAGTCTCCTCCCATGCCATTTGCGTGCCTCTGAAAACCCACTGCACGGTCAGCTGTGAGTCATTTCTGACTGGTGCATAACAAGAAGAAACAGGGCAGCACAAAGAAAAACGACTTGCATTTGAATTTTACTGTACAGTTTACCATGTGTTTCGACTTTGGCCAATTCCATTTACTCTCCACAGCAGAGTGGTAGTTTTATTCTCCATTTATAAATACATAAACTAGTACATGTTGCAGAGAGTGACCAGTCCTTGTAGAGGGACCTCATGCTTGGGAGGGTGGAGGGACAGCACAGGAGAGGAAGACCCTCTATGAGGTGAATTGATTTAGTGACTGGGATAATGAGGGTAGGTGAGTCAGAGACAGTAAGATTGGCACAGGACAGAGCAGGGTTTAGGGCTGTTGTACATAGGGTCGCTATGAGTCACAAGCGACTCGACAGCACATAAGAACAACAAAGGGCTTAAGTAGACATGGACTTAAGTAATATAAGTAAGAAGTGGCAAGAGAGGACCAGCATCAGAGTTAGAGCCTGATACCATTACCATATTCATTCACTGCTGTAGTGAGCCAGCTTCCTGCGTTTTCCATCCGTGAACATTGAAAATATATCTCAGCATCTTTTACCATTAGATTACTGTAATCCCAAAGGCATACTCAAAACCCAGAGGTTCGAATCCACCAGCTGCTCCCTAGGAAAAGGATGAGCACTCTCTTTCTGAGTAATTTTACTGCTTCTGAAAACCCACTGGAGGGTCAGCTCTGGGTTGGTTTCAACTCGAAGGCACACAGTAACTTTTAGAGTGAGGGCAGGTGAGGTAGCAAGTATTCCCTTCTCCGTCAGAGCAGTTCTGCTCTCACCTGCTTCACTCACTAGGATCCTCTGTTGCTACTCAGTTTGAAAAACTGCTTTGCTGCTTAAAGCCATACAAACAGTTCACCCTACTCACATGTGATAAAAAACTGCCATTCTTCCTGACGCCTGTACTTTTGAATGTGAGTAGTAATGGTTGTTATTCCAAAACTGTGAACACTTACACTCTGAACTGAACTCTTTTTAGAGTTTGCTTTTGAGTTACCATCTCCTGATGGCAGCTTTTGTTAAAGAGGAAGGTGTAATTCTGAATCAAAACTACTTTATGTAAGTGTTCTCTCTCTCTCTCTCTCTGTGTGTGTGTGTGTGCAGGTCCACTGTGAGTTTATTCTGTCTCAATGGCAATCAGTTTGAACTTTTTATTAGTAAATGTTGTGAGTTTGAATATTGTATACACTTTAGTGATTTCTCCTGTAGTAAATACTCAGCAAGTGACATTTTAGAGAAAAGAGAGATTATTATACCCTGAAGTTTGGATAGCTGTCTACAACTTTCTTTTTTAAAAGCATAAGCTGCCTTTCAAAACCCAGTTACCCAAGTGAAGATGTTTATATTTAAGTGCTTCTCTTTCTGCCTTTCTGCTATAATTCATTATGCATGTACTAAACTATCTTCCTGTTATTGCAGGTGCCCCTGCGGTATTTATTAGGCATGCTATATATTAATTTCAGTCCTCTCTGGGATCCTGTCATTGAACTCATAAGGTAAGTCTGGACTGAATGAATCAAGCTGTTGTGGTTTAACTTGGTAGAAAATTGGAGTCATTGTATCCCTAGGTATGATTTAGGTGATGGGTCTATACAATATGTGTAGCTACCTCAGATCTTTTGTGGGAAAAGGTAATGTAAAAAATTGTTATATTCTTGATACCATGATAGTTGATTCTGTGTTTTCATCAGTTCAGATGTTACACGTCTATTTCTTTGTGTCCTGCGGAGCTTTGGAGTACATTAGAAGGGCTTTACTGTTCTTTTTACTTTATGTGATACTCTTTATTGACATTTTCAGCAGTAACAAGTAGTTTTACAATAATTACCTCATTTATTTATCTGTATTAAGTTGTTATGCCAACCTTTAATGTAAGAGCAGCAGCCATGGTGGTGCAGTGGTTAGGTGCTGGGCTGCTAACCAGAAAATCAGCAGTTCGATCCCACTCACCCTCTGCAGGAGACTCAGGAGGCAGTCTGCTTCTGTAAAGATTGAGAGACTTTTAAACTCTGTGAAACAGTTCCACCCTTGATGGCAGTGGGAAATGACTGGGCTGAGTCTTAAAATAATGACCATCAGGGAGCTCTGGTGGCCTAGTGGCAAGACGCTACACTGCAATCCCAGAGGTACGTGGTTCAAATCCACCAGATGCTCTGCTGGAGAAGGAGGGGACAATCTCCTCCTGTACCAGTCAGATCTGATTTGACGGTACATGTAAAAATAATACAATAATAAAAAAAAATAATAATAAAATAATGACCATCACAGCCTTGGCTGCAAGTATTAAAAAAATCCCTTAACGCTAAAGAGGACCTCAATAGTCACATAGAAGACACATCAGTTGTGGCTCAAATTTCAAAATCTCTTTTTGCAGACATTTTTCTCCTGATAGTCTGCCCTGGCTTTAGGTGAAGTAGCCTTTCAAAGCCCTGAGCATTAGTTCTTATTTGACATATCAGAATAAACAAATAGTTTTCCAATTTGGAACCATTCTTTCTTCCTCTTGCTGCACTTCAAATGTTTTTGAGCCAATGTATGGAAAATCTTCTAATAACAGTTGCTTATTGTATTTATCAGAAAACAGAAGGATTCTGGCATGTGTGTTATAGATTAACAGAAATGGTGTTTCAGTTACTGCTGGATGTTTCTCTATAGCTCCATAGGCCCCTTTTCATGTTAAGCACATTTTCTGTTTGAACTTGATTTCTTTTCCATGTGGAGCATGGGGATCATTATATATTATGTACTGCTTATGCATAGTCTTAGAAAATTAATTATAAAGAAGATCAGAATTAGTACTGAGATATCAAATAATGTATTTTCTAGAGTTCATCTTGTTTCTCCTCTCTTTTCTCCCCTATTGTTAAAAGGCTTGTTTCTTGTGGTTGTGGCTGCTGTTAGGAACCACCTAGTTAGTTCTGATTAACAACCTGATGCACAACAGAACTAAGCTCTGCTTGGACTCGTGCCGTCCTCACGCTGGCCACTGTTGGAGCTCCTCCTTGCAGCCATTGTGTTTGTCCTCTCATTGAGGGGCCTTAGCTTTTCGGGATTTTTTTCTAACCATCTGTTTTACCAAGCATGATGTCTTCCTCTAGAGATTGACACCTCTTGGTCTTAGGCCCAAATTATATGAAACCATCATTGCTTCTAAGGAAAATTCTGGCAGCGAGTCTTACAAGATATGTTTGTTCTTTTAGCGTTCAGTGGTAAAGTAAATATTCCTCAGCCCCACAGCTCAAAGACACTAATTCTTCAGTCTAATGATAAGTGTTATGGGTTACTGGTAAGTGTTTGCATTTGTGGATGAAAAATCAACATTTTTAGATCAAGCAGTGTTTCATTCTCTTGTACATAAAGTTGTTGAGTCAGAGCTGTCTTGTCAGTACCTGACAGTAGTAACAACCACATTAATTTGAAAGAACTAAGTACTCTGCCCTGAATGGGACTGACCTCTTTATCCCAGACCTACCTCGTACGTCTAGTGTCATTCCTGGTTTGGGCTATTAAAGATAGTCTGCTTATAAAAATCTATTTACATTTTTTACAATTTCCCTTAATCCTTATTAACTATAATTTGTACTCAGTCTGTGACATTTGATTATGTACAATCCAATATTCTAGAATAACCTGATTAACATTTTAATTTTCCCTTTTAAGTTGTTTTTCATATAAAATCACAAAATAAAGATGACATACATTATGTGTGTATATGTGATTTTTTTTTCTCTTAGTTCTCATGCACATGGAATGGAAAATAAGCAATTTTGGACAGTCTGTTATGAACATCTAGAGAGAGCAGCTACACATGCTGGTATGTAAGGGCACTCTGGGGGACTGGGAAAAAAGGTGGCTGTCATTTTTACTGCTTAATTATATATGAAATTGGGAAACAGAAATGAGGTCTTGGAAAACTTTGAGATTTGGTTTATTAATTGTTTTCTTAGAGTACTTGGGAAAGAAATGCTGTCTTTTAAGGGGACCTGAAGGACACGTGACATTTATCCACTACGGAGATTGCCTTTCATTTTGCAGAGAAAGAGCTGCAGCGTGATGACACAGATGCAGAGCAGTCCATCGGGGATGAGAGCTGGGAGCAGACCCAGGAAGGAGACGTCGGTGCTCTTTATCACAAGCAGCTGGCGTTGAAAACAGACTGTCGGGAGA
The DNA here is from genome assembly GCF_000299155.1 of Elephantulus edwardii. NCBI lineage: Eukaryota > Metazoa > Chordata > Mammalia > Macroscelidea > Macroscelididae > Elephantulus > Elephantulus edwardii. The sequence continues at coordinate 10,394,924 of NW_006399818.1, forward strand.
GGCTGGACCATACCAACTTCCGCTTTTTACTCTGGCGAGCTCTGGCAAAATTCCCAGACAGAGTAGAGCCACGCTCCAGGGAACTGTCCCCACTCTTCTTGAGATTTATCAAGTAAGTATTCTCTCTCTTAGGACTGTGTGCCCTTGATGTGAGTGAAGAGGAGAAGATAAAAACTATGTAACCTTCCAAACTGGCCGAGTTCTTATATCTATCACATTTTTGAAATGACTAGGACATCAGTAATACCATGGCTCACTCTGATCAAAACTAAACTAATTTTGTTCCCCATTTAATTTTATATGAAATCAAATTTAACCACCCATAAATATTGTTAATAAAAAATTCCAGGTGAAGAAATAAGAAAGGCCATATTGAATTACATCTGTGTACAAAGGCCTTATTATGTCTTGCCCTGTTGTTCATTGTTTTCTTGACTGCCTGGGGAGCTCAAGGACCTTTCCTAGTTACCCAGCTCCAGCCCCAGAGGCCTTCTTCTCTGCTTCAGCGGGGCACATTCCACTCTTGTTTTGAGCCTCTTGATATTTTCCATGCTGTTGAGGAAAGCACGCTGAAAGAATAGCACAGGTTTTCTGGAGCATTGTTTTGTTCTGACTGGATGTGTTTTGTGAGAGTCTGGTTGCTGTAAAACAAGATGAAAAATAATAAGCAGACAGTTAAAAGTATGAGTTCACAAACTGTATGTTCACATGGGAAAATGCTGTGACCTTAAAGTTAGCAGGTTACAAACCACAGCATGCCTGACTTGTTCAAGGAACAGCAAGGAGATCTGAGTAGCTATAGCAGAGCTGTCTTTAGCCCAGAGACTGTGGGGGAAAAGAGAAAATCTTTATTCACCATATCTTCTGCTCTGCCAGCACCTTTGCTTGTAACTTTTGTATTAGAAGAGCAGTCTAGGGAGAAAATAATTGAAGATAAGGCCAGAAAGAAAGAGGGGATCAAACTATGAAAGACTTTAAATATTAGTAAGGCTATTTGTTTTCATTAAGATGGAAAGCTGTTTGGCTCTCATCGAAGCTTCGGCTGCTTCCTCATAGCTGCTGGGGTCAAAAAAGAGCCCAGAGTGACAATTTTCCTTGACGGTCGCTGTTCAGTTTGCTGTAACCGATCCGCAACATTTCAGGAAAAGACAGTTCTTAATGCATCTGCCATTTCCCAAATTGGCCTGCTTCCTGAAGCCTAGATGTTGAAGGATGCTTGAAGATTAAGGATCTTTTTGGTGAAGTCATGATGGAGTTATTGGAACCAGGAGTCTGAGGACCTGGGATGGCTCAGCATTTCCTGTCTGAAGATAGCCAGCTTATTGCTGGAGCTGTGCTTCTTTAAGAAGATACTTTTATCAGTAGAGCACATTCTTTATTAAAGGATTATGATTTAGGATTGAATCCCTGGGAAGAAACCCAATGAAGTAGGTGACAGCAGTTTTGCCACAAAACTTTTCACGTGACAACAGTTCTGCTACAAACCAATCAATGCCTTGTTTGGTATCCCTGAAATCTGCCATATGTGATAAATAAAGACAGTGGAAATAGGAGAAAAAAAAAAAGATGGAAAACTGTTGCAGAGTTTTAAATACAAGGATGAAATAGCTTATGTTTTCGGAAAGGAGCACTGATAACCCAACAGTTAATTTCTCAGCTGTCTACCAAAAGGTTGCCAGTTTGAATCCACCCTATTGCTCCTCAGGAGAAAGTCCTGGTGGTCTGTTCTTATAAAGACCGTAAGTTGGAAAGCCGTACGAGGCAGTTCTGCCCCTACAGAATCACTGTGACTCAAAAATGTTGCACCTCCAACAGTACTAGGTCTTCAGAAGGATTTTTTGCCGTTACTGAGTTGAGAACAGGCTAATGGATGGTGGTGGCAGAAGAAGCACGAGACTACTTAGGAAGAGGGTGTGAAAGGAAAGGTGAGAAATGATCGTGGTGGCTGGACCACGACTCTGGTGGTGAGGATGAGGAGGAGTGGTGGAATTCTGAATATGTTTTGAAGGATTTCAGTTGGATCAATTTCTTGCAGGATTTTGCTCATAGGTCAGATGTGGGGTGAGTTGGTGTAGATGTGTGGCAGTGGGAATTGAAACTGTTTCCACAGTTTTGACCTAAGCAGTTGGAAGCAGAACATTACCACTTATTGAGATAGTGTGGGATACAGAAGTTACATGTTTATGAGTGAAGATCAAAAGGGTTGTTTTTTGTTTTGTTTTGTTTTGTTTTGGGGGTTTTTTGGCCATATTAAGTTAGGAATACTGACAGCTAGTCAGTCATATCAAGTAGGCAGTTGGCTTTAAGAATTAAGAGTTCATGGAAAAGGTTTGGTCTGGAGAGAGTAAATCTGGAGCTCATCAGCATAATGAAGATAGTATTTAATATGAAACAAGAAGGAAATCACTGGGATCTGAGTGGAAAGAGGGAACCTCTAAGGATTGACCCAGGATTTGTTTGGGAGATAAAGAGCAACCAGGAAACAGGGCCAGCAAGCACTGAGCAGAGTGATCGAATGAGAGCCAAGGCTGCTAGTCCTAGAAGCTACGGGAAGGTAATGTCTCCTGGTGGAGTAATCAGATATATCTGAGGAGTCGCGTAGGATAATGAGTAAGGACTGTTGGCATTGAGCAGGTGGATGTGACTTTAATAAATGTTCTTTTCATTAACCTGGTAGGGGTGAAATCCCGATTAGAATTGAAGAGTAATAAATAGAAACACCAAGTACGGTTAGTGCTTGCTTGTACGAAAGAAACGGGAGAAGAGTTCGTGAGCAGAAGGGCAGAGTGGGAGCTGTTGTCGCGGTTTTAAGATTTAAGCAGCAGGCGTGGGTGTCATGCAGATAGCAGTGACCCAGAAGACGGGGAAGTTAGTGGTTCAGGAGACTGTGGGGCAGTAAAGGAGAGTCATCATTTTCCTCTTTTTCCATTTTCATTGGTCTAAAATTTATTTGCAAAATGAGACTAGTGGTTGGGAGATTGGTTTCCCTGCCTTGTTTGAAGAGCAAATAAGATGAGTCGATTCAAACCACACGTCAATGAGTGAGATTATAACCAGTGCTATTACAGTTGATCCAGACAAATCAGAACCTCACATGTTACCTGCAGTTATGGCTTTGAAATACAATCTGAGATTTTGGGAGCGCTTCTCTTGTGTCAGAACTGAACCTTAGCTGACCCTCCAGCAGGTTTTCAGAGGCAGTGAATCGTATGGGAGGAGACAGAGTAACTTGTGGATTTGAACTCTGTGCCTTTGGGATTGCAGCACTGCTTCTTATCAGTAGACCACTAGAGATAGAAATGCATATTTCTAAATCTATTTTAATTAATTTAATATTAGAATTCACTTTGAGATCCCTTATTTGACTTCTTTCAGAGGAGCCAGACCATGGGCAGAGCTGAAAAATGAACAGTGGCAACAATATCCCAACAGTAGTGACCCTTAATGAGTGTTCACTGCATGCTGGGTATTCATGGAAGTGTCAGTGGAAACTGACCAGCATCCTCCTAATACTATGTACAGAGTCCCCCAGTTCCAAACCAGCTCTGTTCCCAGCTGTCTTTAAATCTTTCCATGGAGTTTGTACGTGGGTTAGAGGAGGTGCATGTGGTTCCTGTTTGTGGGGTAGACTGCAGGGAGTTGCCCTGCCGGCCCTGAAGGCCACAGGGGTCTGGCAGTCCTCTCTGCCAGCACCTCCCGGGGAGGAAAAGAGGCAGTCCCCTCCAGCGCGATTTACAGCCTCCGGAGCCCAGTGATGGGTCAGCTGTGAGCCTGTGCCTGTTCTGTGGCAGTGAGTGAGTTAGTCCAGGGAAAGACTTGGAGCCTCGTCAGTGATTTAAAAGTCGCACATGCAGCAAGTGAAGGTGATTGTGATGAAAAAAGCTCTTGTCAGTAGAGCTTAGTTGTTGTTTGTAACCCAGGGACTGCCTGCTTTCATACAGTCCACCCCCATGTGGCTTGAGAGATAAGGAGCTCATTTCAGCTCAGTTCAAAATAGACATTTCAAACATTTTCAGTAGTTTAAAACCTGGGATGGAAGGTCTTCTGCAGTTTGGTGAGTAAGTTTGTCATATAGGCTATGTAAGAAGGACCCATTAAAAAAAAGAATAGTGTCATGTCAGGAACTTGACTCCAGTGCCTCTGATGTCTCTTCACTATGACTCTCTGAGCCATGAGTATCTATCTAGCTCATAAATAGAATGAGGGTATTTCAGATTATCATTCTTTCTCTCTCATTTGACACTCTTCCACTGCAGCAATGAGTATTACCCAGCAGATCTTCAAGTTGCTCCAACCCAAGATCTGCAAAAAAAAGGCAGAAGAGGGGTAGCAGAGGAGATGGAAGAGGAACCAGCTGCCAGAGATGATGAGGAGTTGGAAGAAGAGGAGGTGCCCCAAGATGAACCCACCCAGAAGAAAAAGACAAGAAGAGCTGCCGCGAAGTAAGTTCAACTTTGCTCCACATCTGTGGGTGTGGAGTTCCAGGAGGGCCATAGGCGATGTCTGGTGGCCTGAATGTGAAATACACTTGCTGAAGGGCTTGGACAATTATTGAAACGTCGTTACATCTCTTGGCATTTTTTCTGACTGCACAGAAAATGTGATCTTCAGAGGTTTTCTTGTGGATTGCTTGTTATTTGCACTTTTTTCCCTTGATCAGCCACAGAGTGTTAGCATTACAACGACTTTGGGAGCCTGGCATGCATAAATGGCCTTTGTGACCTTTGTGGTCAGCTCCCGTAGCACTGGCATGTTCTATTTGTGTGCCCGGTAACACGTAATGGAACTTTTTTTTGCTTATAAATGAGCCTGTCAGCACTTCTGACTTCTGACTTGTCTCCTTCTGGTTACTTTTTTGCCGCCGATGTTACAGCTTCTTTCTTATTCTCCAGGTTATTCATTTGCCTGAAGTGTTGGAAACCGCAAAAGAAGGGATCATACTTTCAAAAATTACTTTATTTGCTGACTGTCTGTATTGAGGTCTGAAAGACCCAGAGATTGATGACACTGTTATTTTAACACTTTGGATCTCTATTTGGTTGACCTATTTCTAGAGTATTTCCCATGAGTTTTCATTCATTCATTCAGTGACTCTTGAGTGCTTCTATACTAGGTCCTAAGGATAAAGAGATGACTTGTACAACAGTGTTTGGTCGCACAGTCATAGTCTGTGTATATAGTGCCATGAGAGGTATTTGTAGGGAAGTCACAGGGCCACAGGGATGCTGGAGTAGTTGAAAGAAGAAGCTGTGCAGATGGCACAGGACTATAGCATTTTCTTCTATTATAATCAGAGTTGCCTTGAGTTAGAACCAGCTCAGTATCAACTAACAACCCTAAAGGGAGCATAGGAGGAAGCTCTCGTAGCCTAGTGGTAAGGAGATACGCTGCCAACCAAAAGGCACACTGCTCAAATCCACCAGCTGCTCCACGTGAGAAAAATCGGCAGTCTTCCTCCCAGGCAGTTTACAGCCTCTGAAAACCCACTGGAGGGTCAGCTGTGAGTCTGTTCCAAATCAGTGGCATACAACAGCACAGGAGGAAAATGGCTTAAATCTACTGAAAAGATTCAGGGAAGAGGTGCAGAGAAGGTACCTTGGAAGCTGAAGAATGGCTTTTTGCTAGGCATTTGAGAAGAGAGGGACTGCTAGCTAATGGAAATGGTGAAGGAAGAACAGGGGCCAGTACCGTAGAACTGGAGCTCCTTTTCTGCCTCCACTTTCTCCCAGCTGTTAGCGTCCTGCCTTATTTTACTTCCTGTAAGACAAAGGTTGCTCTTTTCTTCGTTATTCCTTCCAGTAAAACGCCTGCCAAAGATTAGTCCTCAGTACATGTTTGGCAAATAAATGAATCAGCCATTTGTCCATTTAGCCTCCTAGTGTCCCGTCTCTGGACCTTGCTCGTGCCCCTCCTTCCCCCAGTGCCCTGACCTCATCCCTACTACTGAAATTCGGTTCACACTTTGAGACACAGTCCCGGGGCTGCCTCTTTGCTGAAGCATTTCTCTTCTTTCAGGTTATCTGTCCTCATTTCAAACTTTTATAATATAGTCTTATCTGTCCCGGTCCCATTCTTGGCCTTGGATGTCAGAGGTATTTGGTATGTTTGTTATCTCCCGTGTAAATCAGAAACTCTTGAAAATATAAGATCATATCTCAATTTCCCTGCTGCTGTAGCCAAACCTGATGGTTTAGTCTGTAGGGAGTTGTGCTGTGAACCCCAAGATCTTGCCTCTCAGGCGGATAGAATCCACCAAATGCTCTGAGATAGAAAGAGCAGTCCCCTTCCCTGCAGTTCACACCTTCAGACACTCAGTGGAGGGACAGCTGTGGGTTCCAAGAGTTAGCAGCACGTCCAAACCCAAACCTCCTGCCCTAGAGTTGATGATAACTCAGGGGAACCCTGTGGAGCACGATAGAGCTACCCTGTGGATTTTCAAGGCTGTAAATCTTTTTGGAAACAGAGTGTTACATCTTTCTACTATGAAGAGCCTAGTGAGTTCCAGCTGGCAGCGTCTTGGCCAGAAGCTAAGTGCTTAACCATTGTTCCACCAAGGCTTCTTACTTTGAATTACATCTGACTCACCGGAGCCCCGTGTGCCCCAGAACAAAACGCTGTACCGTCCTCACCATCACTGTGGTGCTGGAACTCATTGTTGCAGACACTGGTCAGTCGGTCTCCTCACAAGACTTCCTGTTTTGTACTGAGTCTTTACCAAGCTGATGTCTTTGTCCAGGGACTGATTCCTGAGAATGTGCCCACCGTAAGAGAGTTCTCGCCATCCTTACCTCTAAGGTTCGTCTGGCAGCCCATCATATCTGCAGTTTCTTTGCCAGTGCCTTAATTCAAAGGCATTAACTCTTCTTTCTTGTTGTCATTGCTGTGTACCATGCAGTCAAAGTTGACTCCTTCTTGACTCTTCAGATTTTTCAGAGGCTATATAATTACACAGGAGGAGATTGCCCATCTTTCTCCTGTTGAGCTGCTGGTGGATTTGAACCTAAGGCCTTTTGGTTCACAGGACAACTCTACCACTAAGCCACCAGAGCTCCCTAGTTTTTCCTTAGTCTCCTTTAGTCATTGTCCAGCTTTCATATGCAGGTGGTGGTTGTTGATATGTACCATCGTGTCATCCACAACTCATAGCGACGCTATGTACAGTAGCTCTGAACATGCCTTATCCTGAGCCAGTCTCACTGTCTCCAACACACCTCACCTCATTGGCCCAGTTATTATGTTATTCCATCTTATCTGGGGTCTTCCTTTCCTGTGCTGTCCCTTCACCCTTCCAAGAATGATGTCCTTCTTCAGGCACTGGTCCCTCCTGGCCACGTGCCCAAAATATATGAGATGGAGCTTCAAAGTCCTTGCCTCCAAGGAGAAACTTGGTTTCACCCTCACCAAGACAAACCTATTTGCTCTCCTGGCAGTCCATGGTGTGTTCAAGACTCTTCTCCATCCCCACAACTCCAAAGCCTCATTCCTTCTTCTGAAATCCTTAGTGATTGATTGCCCAGCTCTCTGATGCATAGCAAGTAATTGCAAAGACCACGGTCTGTATCAGGTGCACCTTAGTCTCTAGACTGACATCATTGTTCTTTAGGAATTTGGAAAGTTCCCTCAGACTTCCCCAGTAAAATGTGTCTTTTAATGTCCTGGCTGCTGGTGCCAAGAGTGTTGTTTATGGAGCCGAGCAAGCTGAAATTGTTAACAACCTCAGTTTCTCCTCCATCCATCATGGTGCTGCCAAATGGCCCAGTAGTGAGAATCTTTGTCTTCTTGATGTTGAGCTTCAATCCATATTGAAGACTATAGTCTTTGACTTTTTGAAGCAAATGCTTCAGGACCTCCTCAGTTTCAGCAGGCCAAGGTTGTGTCATTTGCCTAACACATGTAGTTGATGAGTCTTCCTCCAATTTTGATGCCACACTCTTCCTCTAAAAGTCCAGCCTCCTGAATGATCTGTTCTGCCTATATGGAGACAAGACGCATCCCTGACACACTTGCTTCCTGATTTTAAACTGTGCCGTGTTTCCTCAATCTGTTCTAGTGACTGCCTCCTGGTCCAAGTATAGGTTACAAGTTAGCACAATCAAGAGTTCTGGAATTTCCATTCTCCTTAAGGTTAACTGTGATAACACAAGCATTTGCAGTTGAAATTAATCAGACACACCTTGGTCCTCAAAGTGACATTTCTGCTGCTTAGCACTTTAAATAGGAACATCTTTGTTGTTTAAATGGCAGTTAACATCTTTACTGTTTAACTCTTCTTTGCACAAGTTTTTTCAGTATTTCATGTATATTTTTGATTGTTACTTGCATGTAATCTTAAGGAAAGGACAAACATCAGTATTTTCACTGTTTATAATGTTGTTTATTAGTCCAGATGTAAACATTTTTGTTTTCTCTGTATGTAGTGTAATCCCGTTGAAAATGAAAAATTAAATATCCACATAAAAGATATGTAATTACTCTAAAGGGAAGGAGTGGATATTTCATTAGGACATTTAAAACATTTATTGGTAAAGCTGCAGTGTTCAATAATAATGAGTTCTTAGGGAGCTATTTTTAGCAAAATATTTAAAATATTGCTTTCTTCACCTTGCTTTCTCTGTAGCATCTGACAAGATGATAATTTCCCAGTTATTTTCTCTGTGATGTTAGAAGCAGAGATACCACATTTGAATTCTTTCTCTTAACCCTCACAGTCAGGGTCTGTCTCATCCTTAGCAGAATGAGAAAACAGAACTTTGGGGCATTGATTGAGGGACTTTCTCCCAAATTTCACAGCTGAGAGACACTCGAACCATACAGGCTGTTCTCTGCTTCGTTTTTTGTCTCTCCCTTCCTTCTTCCTTGAAACAGGCAAGTAAAAAAATCTTTGGATATGAGCAGTTAATCTGTTATCTCACCCCAGTAACAATAGCAAAATTCAATAGAGCAGCAAACAACAAATGTTGGCGCAGTTGTAGAGAAACTGGAACCCTTATTGACTGTTGGTGGGAGTGTAAAATGGTGCAGCCACTATGGAAGGCAGTATGACGCTTTCTCAAAAAGTTAGAAATACAAATACTATTTGAACCAGCAGTTGCATTACTGGGAATATACCCCAAAGAAATCAGAATTACCACCCAAACAGACCTGTTATTCCTGTGTTGTTCACGATAGCAAAGAGCTAGAAACAACCCAGGTGCCCATCAACAAACAAATGAACAGAGAAGCTGTGGTATATTCACACAATGGAATACTATGCTGCATTGAAAAACAAGGAACTCATGAAATATTATACAAAATGGGTGACCCTGGAGGACAGTATGCTGAGTGAAATATCTCAGTCAGAAAAGGACAAATACTGCATTGTGTCATTGTTATAAAACAGGACTGTAGGTGTTGGAGGGAAACTGAGAAGAGAGGGGATAAATAATGTACACTGCATTGAAACAGAAGAGGGAGAGAACTGTTTAAAAGGAATATATGATTAGGTATTATTTGCATGGCACAGTCCAGAATAAGAGCTGTATAGTAAAGTGGACTTGCGGAGGGGTGCACAATGAAAGAATTTTTTTTCGAAGAGAAAAGCGAACTAGAGAGTTGGGTAGGGAAGAAAATGTGCAACAATGAATGATTGGAAATCCAAGGTCTCTATAAACTTTCATTGAAATCTGTTAAAATTTAAAAAAGAAATAGGGGAAAAAAGAGTTTTTAAGTGTTCTGATACATCTGACAGATAAAGTAATAAACACCAAAGGCAAACATTTTCCCAGTGTTTTTAAGCCTCACAAAGTGTGTGGATTCTGAAGTCAGATGAGGAGATGCTGCGGAAGCGCTCTCCTTGGCCTGTGACTTCTCCCTGAGCCATTCATTCCCATCTTCACACTCAACCTTTACAGCTTTATTCCTTTATTATAGCACTTTATTCCTCCTCCATGTAAGCAAAATCCGCGGTTACCCAAATGTGGACCACCATTTGACCAACATTTGTGTTTGAGCTGTGAAAGTCCAGGCCAAGGCATTCATTTATGATGGACCTCAACCAGTCCAGACCAGGAATCATTTCCAAAGTTATCAGTGTTCATCTTCTTTGAATATATTGCTGTTTTTCATGATTTTCTACTTTTGCTTTCATTTAGATCACATGAAGCACAGCCTGAATGACTTTTATAGAAATAGGGAATCCAGGACTCAGGGAGAGGCCAGCTAGCATTTGTCATTTCTGGAGAATGCTTCTCTAAAGGCAAATAATTTCTTTCTTTAGCTAGTTAACCATGAAGCGCCAGAAAGAATAAAATTAGTGGATAATACTACATTGAGAAAATAATCTCTGTTTAATTCGATTAAACCTTTCTTATTTGTTTTTGTTTTAGGCAGTTAATTGCTCATTTACAAGTTTTCGCTAAGTTTTCAAATCCACGGGCCTTATATCTGGAATCAAAATTATATGAGCTGTATCTTCAGGTAAGTAAAATATTTTAGGTGCTACATTTTAATTGCTAACAATCTTTATTAATAGACCTGCTTCCTGTTAATTTTCATTATAATTTTAGGGAAGATTTTAAAAAAGCAACAACAACTGTTTTAGGGAGCACTAAGTTAGTTGAGTGGAGATGTTTAGGTTTACTCAGCATTAGTTGTTGTTGTTGTTGTTGTCGTTGTTGTGATGAGGCACCATCAAGTCGAGTACACCTCATAGCGATGTGAACAACAAATGTGAATCCTGTCCTTTCCTGTGCCGTCCTCACAGACTCTGTGTCAGTCCACTTGGTTGAGGGTCTTACTCTCTTTCATTGTCTTTCCGCTTTTCCAGGCATAATGTTCCTCTCCAAAGCATAACCTCTTCTGGCAACACGCCCAAAGTATGTCAGATGAAGCTTTATCATCTTGCCTCCAAGGAGCACTCTGGCTGCGCCTTCTCTAAGACATACTTGTTTGTTCATTTGGCAGCCTATGGGGATATTCAGTACTTTTCTCCAGCACCACAGTTCAAAGGCCATCATTTCTTCTTCTGTCGTCCTTTTTCATTGTCCAGCTCTTAGATGCATCACAAGTAATTTAAAAGACCATGTTCTGAATCAGGCGCACTTTAGTCCTCAAGCTAACATCATTGCTCCTCAGTAATTTGGAGAAGTCCCTGACTGCAGACTTTCCTAGTGCAACATTAGTTAGCTGTATTGAAAGCAAGCATCCCATTGCTCTTGAGTATATCCCAACTCATAATTACTGTGGTTAGTCCCCTGACCAGAACCCAGTTCTATACCAGCCGCTCCATCATAAGTCACACTGGTGTTAATCAGAGATCTTTTGTTTATTTGTCTTTTTATTTTTATTGCCTTTTATTATCAGTGTTTTGGTAAATCTAATCTTTGTGTATCTCTGAGTTATATACATTACATATAAACATAGAGATATATTTTAATACTTGCATGAATTAAAATATACACAAAGCCTTGCAAGTGTTACAAGTCAGAGGAACTTGAACAGCTCAGCTTTATGTTGACAACTCAGTGCTTCCTGTTATATGGCATGTAATGAGCTCACAGTCATACCAGCGCCTGGTCCGTAGGGAAGGCAGTACCACTGCTGGGACAGTGAGGTCAGGGTCCTAACTGCTGTTAGCTCTGTGCTCGCTTCAGTTGTTTTATGTTATAGAGTTGCCCACCTTTCTATCTTTTATAATCCCAACACTAACAGGGACTTCTTTTTGTGCCAAAATAAATATGAGAGGTAGGATTCCAGGATCTGTTAGACTGAGTGGAAATCAGAAAGTTGGAATGATAGTCTATGCCAGTGACAGTGGATAACTGGGAATTCCAGACAACTGCAGAAAGAATTTAATGTTAGTAACTCAGTGAGCATCGGCTATCCTTCAAAATCACTTTGAGGAATTAAATGATCATTTCTTGTGAAATGATCTGAAGATTAAACTTCTTTCTTTTCAGCAGAATTTGTCTGTGGTCTCAGCTCTCCACAGGAAGTGAGCTCCAGAACCGCCTCCCAAGGGGGGCTTTCAAGCCAGATCTTCTGTTCTAGCGTCTTAGTGGCTACTTGTTACTATCTCAGTATTGTAAACGATGTTGCTGATCATGTGACTTGCCCACTAAGTTTAAAAGCAGATTCATGTGGAGAATTTGCCATGGTCAAAAGACTGATAGGGCCTGAGGCTCTGTCATAATGGGAGTCAGGCAACTGGGTTTTACTTTCGTATTTTCCTTTGCATGTTTTCAGTTCATGCTCTGTTTCCTCCAGGAAAGTGGAAGTTTGTCAGGTATCAGCTTTAAGCTTATCTAAAAATTTAAATTTGAGGAAAGCTAATCTAGGGAGATCTAGAGTTAAGAAGCTGCACTGCAGTCCCAAAGGCAGGCAGTTCATATCCACCCGCTACTCCTCAGGAGACAGATGGGTCGTCTCCTCCCATATGGTTAATCCACTGCCTCTAAAAACCCGCTGGAGCTTCAGCTGTGGGTTGGTGATGGCACACAACACACCAAAATCTAGCAAATGAACAAAAATAAACTGTTGTCCCATGTTATTATGTGTGTATGTGTATGACTGCATTGATTTTTCTATAACTATCTTTCTTAGTTGTTGCTACACCAGGATCAAACAGTACAGAAAATAAGTCTGGATTGTATAATGACGTATAAGCATCCACATATACTCCCTTACAGGTAAGTGACTTAATGCTTGAAGACATTTTAGTCCTTTGACTAATTTTTATCTTTCTCCAAAAGAGCCCTATCTAAAAAAATTTTTTTGAAGGCCTAAGAAGCTTATTTCTTTCCCTAAATTACCCTAATGCTATTTCTAGGCAAGAATTGAAAGCTAAAAGTGTATTTGTTTGCTAGAAGTAGTTTACCATAAATTAAAACTCATTTTTGTCGTGGAGATTCCAGCTCATAGCGACTCTGTCACATTTCCATAGCTGTAGGTACTAAATAGGAAGGTTGTCCATTGCCTCCCACAGGACGAGTGGCTGGTGAATTCCAACCACGAGAAATATGATCTTTGAGTTAACAACACAACTAACGATCTTTGAGTTAACAACACAACTTGTTACAGACTGTGCCACCAGGGCTCCTTTTTCCATAGATAGTAAGGTAGGAAAGAAACTGTTAGAGAAAAATAATGTGTTGAAAAAGTTAGATGGTTGTATTCTCCCTCTAATCCACTGCCACAGAGTTATGACAGTTGCTCAGGGAGCCATCGCTAAGAACTGAAGAAAGCTGTTGCGTGATAATTTTAAAAAACCCAACATAACGTCAATTAGGAACAAAACTTAGTCCCTCTTAATCTCTTTTATATTGTAAAATTTGAAAATCTATCAAGTGGTTGACGTTCTTCATTGATGTCAACTATTAAAGGAATGAATTTTTAAGATCTTATTTTTTTTAAACCTGCTATTTTACTCTTAGTTTTTTTAAAAGCACAGTTGATAAATAAATGAGCATTTATGCTGTCGTCCATTCTTAAAGGGAAAACTTGGAAAGGTTGCTTGAAGACAGAAGCTTTAAGGAAGAAATTGTGCACTTTAGCATTTCAGAAGAGAACACGGTGGTGAAAGCAGAGCACCGGGCAGACCTGTTTCCTGTTCTGATGAGGTAGTTTACTGATTTTGAAATTAATTGGTTAAAAAATAGTATGAATATAGAAGTAGAAATCTTTCCAAATATTTCTGTTTTTATTTTTTTTTATTAGACCTCTTGTTGAAGTAAAATTATTAGGGTTAGCTTAGAATTTTTGTCCATGTTACAGATAAAACATCTTTCCCTTGTGTTTTATCAATATTATTTTAATGAAAGTATTATTGATAATGTTTTAATAACAGTAATAATGAAAGTAACTTATTCTAGTTTCTAAATATAGTGAAGTAGTTAATGTTACTGTTGTCATTGTAAATGGTGGAACACACAAGTGGTCCACACATTATCCAAATATTATATTTCCTGAGTATACAAAAGAGTGCAAAAACTTTTGAAAATCCCTGTCTTTGTCTTTTAAATGCTAAATTAGCATGTGCCATGTTAAGAGAGTATATTGGATTACTAGGTTATTTAGAATTTTTGTCTAGAATGGATGTTGAACTTTACAAAACTGCCTACTAAACATTTATTGAAATGATAATGTCCTTTTTGTAGGGACATTGATTTATATTTCTTTAATAGATTTTACTAATGAAGGCATTTTTGCATTCCTTAGATAATCACTATTTGGTTTAATATTGTTTCAATACAATGCTAGATAGTAGGTTTAGAAATGCTAGTATGTAACATTATTTTTGTTACTGATATGTTGCACTTAAGTTCTATTTGCTAATTTAAATTTGTTTTAGAAAATGCTCTTATTTAATTAGAATCTTCTATTCTCTCTCCTTTTTTCTGCTGCCTGGCTTTCTAATCTCACTTTTTAATCTTTTTGCTCCTGTTTTCTTTTTTCATTGATTAAGCTTATCTTTGACCAGTTCATTCTATTTTTTATTTTCTCACACACAAAGAACCATACTATGGCTGTATCAGTTCCATTGCATATTGATTTCTGGGTTTTGTCTTTATGATTTTCTTTCTTCTGCTTTCCTTACCCTTTTCAATTGTTGCTTTTCTGATTCCCTAACTTAAAGGTCTAGTTTTTGTTTTCATTCCTTATTTTGTAATAAGTCCATTTATATCTGTTTTATCATTATTCTTTATACAAAACAAAGAACTTGTATCGTTTGTGTGTGAACCAGTAATGTTTTTCTGACATTTTAGAATTTTGTATGGGCGAATGAAGAACAAGACTGGGACTAAAACTCAGGGGAAATCTGCATCCGGCACACGCATGTCCATTGTCCTCCGGTTCCTCGCTGGGACCCAGCCCGAGGAGATCCAGATATTCTTGGACCTCCTGTTTGAACCTGTGAAGCACTTCAAGAATGGTAACTATCAGCTCCCACTCCTGCCTCAATGTGTCTTCTTTCACATAGGTCAGACATACCAGACTTTGTTCCTCACGCTCCTGGACATCATTCTAACCAAGCTGGTCTTCACAATCCTGTCTTTTTTAATGCAATTCATTTTGAGATTATGGTTGGAATTAGGTAAACCTTGAAAATGATCTGGGAAATGTCAGTGTCCATGCATTAGCAAACCTCTAGAAAATGTATACCTTTTTTGTGCTTTTAGGCCTTTAGGAAAATGAAAACTTATCTGTATACAAAGAAAAAGTCTTCTAAGAGATGTTTAGCAAGCTACAAAATGGATTTTGGTGTTGTTGTTTTCATTTATTGAATCATTCATTTATTGAGTAATGACTTGCCCAATGCCTTGGATACTCTGGCAACTTGAAAATAGAAAAATTAGTAATTATACTCTCTGTCAAGAAATTGGAGTCTCCTTGTGGATGTAAGAGTGTGTACAATGAGCTGTCCTGCTCTATGTTACATGATTTTTATAATTACTGTCAGTAAGAATGGTTAACGGTTTGGCCACCACTTGTCTGTCAGTATGTTGGGTTGTGATGGCTTTCATGTTGCTGGGATTCTAAGAGCTGGTATGTCAACTCACAGCAGTAGACAAGTGTCAGTGGAACTTCTGGACTAAGACAGACTGAGAAGGAAAACCTGACAAATGGTCCTGAACTGTTGTCTGTGACAGTACCAGCAGCTGATGAACCACTGAGGCTTCAAAGCACTCAGAATGTGACCAGGGAGGAGCTGCTCCTGCAAAGAGCATCAACCTTAACAATTGTCACTAGAGTCAGACTTTCAGGGCCTTCGTTTGCTGATGTGACAGGATGCAAAATGAAAATAAATAGCTGCAAATAATCACTAGTCATCAGTATGAATCTAGAAAAATAGGAAGTTATGTAAAATGAATTGAATCACACTTGAAGGTGGATATCCTGTACAGTAATTAAAATGGAGTGGTGGTGGCCGTTTTGAATCCAGCAGTCTTACCATCGTCTGCTATGCCAGGAATGACACATTGAAGTGGAACAGCTTCACGTTCAATAGAAAAAGCAACATTTACATTTTATCCTGAAGTAGTACACTCTCAGTGAAAGAATATCCACACACTTATAAGGAAGATCTAGGGAACTCTGGTGGCATAGTGGTAAGGAATTGCACCAGTAGCTCAAAGGTACAACATTTTGAAACTGCCAGCTGCCCCACAGGAGAAAGATGGGCAGTCAGCTCCTGTGAGGTTTACTGCCTCTGACAGCCTGCTGAAGGGTCAGCCATGAGTTGATCATGACTCAACAGTACACAACAACCAAAAGAAAGACCAGTTATTACAGATTTGCACACCGGCTTATAAGTCAAATATGAAGAGACTAAAGATTTTTACCCACTTCTGCAGTCTGAAATTGATCAAACATACACTCAGTATCCCTTGATAATTACTGGTAATTGGAACATGAAAGTTGGAAACAGAGCAGTGACAGGAAAATATGATTTGGGTGATGGAAATGATGTCAGAGATGGCATGAGGTCATTTTGCAACACTGATGACCTAATTAAAATTCTGTAAGTTAGCATGAACCCATAAAGCTGTGACTAAAATTATTTGTGAGATAAAATTAGTAGAAAGAATTTTAAAAAGAAGATTGCAGCAGCACACATGATCATTATACCGAAAAGAAGTGGTTGACATTCAGCCATTTCATAAGATAGCATATGATTAAAAACCCATAATACTAAAGGGGGAAAAGTCTAAGCTGCACTGAAGGCATGAGGAAAAGCGAAGCTCCAGGAATTGATAGGACTCGAGCTGAAATGTTTCATCAAACAAATGGAGTGCTGGAGTCTTACTTACCTATGCTACAAAATGTGGAGGCCTGGCCAGTCCACACATATGGAAGAAATCCATATGTGTGCCCGTTCCGAGGGTAGATGATCCACCAAAATATAGAAATTCTCAGAGTGTTATTCTATATATATAATATATAGAAGTGAAATTTTGCTGAAGAGAATTTAAAAATGGTTGTAGTAATAGATCAGTAGATATTTGCCAAAAAGTCAAGCTAGGTTCCAAACAGAGCATGGAACAACATTGCTGATACCAGATTGATCTTGCTGAAAGCAGAGAATACTAGAAAGGTGTTTACCTGTATTTTATTAACTTTGCAAAGGCATTCGAGAATGTGGATCATAACAAATTGTGGAGAACACTTCAGCAAACACTGTGCTGCACAGTGTACAGATCGTGTGGTAACCATTCAAACAGAGCTAGAGAACACTTCATGGCTTCAAATCAGGAAAAGTATGTATCCTTTCAACATACTTATTCGTTTTGTGTGCTGAGTAAAAAATCCAAGAAACTCAACTGTAAAAGTAGAACATAACATCAGAATTGAAGGGAATATCTTAGCAGTTTGCTATGTGCAAGTGACACAACCTTGTTGCTTAAAGACAAGATGGAGATTAAAGACCACAAACTTCAGTGTGGACTGTATCCCCACAAGTGGAATGAGCAACATCATATTAGATGAAGAAAATGTTGAAATTGTCAGAATTCATTTCACTTGGCCCCATCAGTACGAATGGAAGCAGTAGTCAAGAAATCAAAGTATTGCATTGAGGCAAACCTGCTAAAAAAGACCTCTTTAGATTTTTAAGAAGTAAAGATTTCATTTTGAGGACTAAGTTACACCTGACCCAAACCATAACATTTTCATTGCCTCATACGCATACATGCCTGGCATTAGCAGCCAGGAAATGAAAAGACGAGTTAGATTAGGAAAGTCTACTGTCAGGACCTCTCCAGAGTGCTGAAAAGCAATGATGTCGTTTTAGAAACTAAGGTGCACCTGATCTAGGCCATGGTTTTTTCAATAGCTGTGCATCCAAGAGCTGGACAGTGAATAAGGATGACAGAAGAAGAATTGATGCCTTTGAATTGTGGTGCTGGAGAAGAGTATCGGACATTACTGTAGACTTCCACAAGAACAAACACGTCTGTCCTGGAGAGGGTGAAAAGAAGTTGCTCTCTTGAGGCAAGGATTTTGAAGCTCCATCTCACGTACTTTGGGCATGTGGCCAGGAAGGACCAGTCCTTGGAAAAGGACATCATGCTTGGAAAGTTGGAAGGTCAGCACAGAAGAAAAAGACTCTGGATGAGGTGAACTGACAGTGACTGGGGTGAAAGTGTGTCACAGGCAGTGAGATCGGACAAAGTTCGGTGCTCTTGTGCATAGGGTCGCTGTGAGTTGCGGTTGACTCCATGGCACATAACAACAACATACGCATTTCCAACATACAGAAGTTGGAACATGAGTAAGGAAAACGTGATGCTTTTTAATTATGATGTCAATGAAGAGTATTGACTATCATGAACTGCCAGAAGAATGAACCAAATCTATCTTGGCAGAAGGACTAGAATGCTCCTTGGAGGGCAGTGTGATGAGATTTTTTCTTACGTACTGCTGTATTGTTTTCTGGTGGAATCAGTCCTGGAGAAGGACATTGTATTTGGCAAAGTAGAGGGCCCAGGAAAAAGAGGAAGCCGAAGTGCCTTAATGAGATAAGTGTTGTGGTGTCTGCAACAGTGAACTCAAGCATAGCAGCCATCCTGCTGGTGGCTCAGGACCAGACGGCGTTTCTTTCTTATGCATTGAATCATGATGAGTCAGAACCAGCCCTACGACACCTCACATTTACTGAAGTGCTTCCTTTATACTGGGGATGGTAGCAGACCCCTTTATATACACCTCAGCTGATCCTCAAGTAACTGTATGAGAGGTCCTGATTTAATTAACTCCTTTGAACTGATGGGGAAACTGAGCTTTAGAGGTTAAATAATCTGCCCTCTCAGCAAAAAAGGACCTCTTGTGATGCACAGTTCAAAGTGCTGAACTGCTAAGTGAGGGGTGGGTGGTTCGCTCTGATCTGTTTCTCCCCAGAAGGAACCTCAGGATCTGCTTTCCTCTCCATTTCAGCCTAGGAATCCCTTCAGGACAGCTCTTCTCTGTCCTCGGGGTTCATAGTGAGTCCACGTGGGCTGTGATGGTGCACAGCTGGGCAAAAGGGGTAGAATTGGTTCTGGGTCCAGATTTTTGGGGCTACAAAACCCCAGCTCTAGTCCCACAGTTCCTTTGCTTTAACCAAACTTGGACATTTTTCTATAGGCAAGTGGCATGGTCTTGGATTTGTCTTGTGTGTTTCCTATGATAAAGATTCTAACTGTTGAATTCATTTAGCATAATAGCATATAGTGAAGGAAAGTAGTGCTCAAAGAATACAGCCTTTGTGGAAAATAATAACGTCTGTTATAGGAGGGTAACTACAAATCATAATCTTATGGATTGATTTTTTTAGGTCTATGAATCAGTTAGCTAATGACTTGTTGCTAAGCCGAAATAATAATACCGAAGTCATTTAAGTAAATTCTGAAATCCACATGGCTATTTATAAGAGACTGTTACTTTCTTTATTCCCCAGGGAGCTACAGGAGAAATAAAACATTAAATTCACAGCCTTCAGGGAGCTCATAGCAAAACTGTCTCTGTGTGTGTGTGTATATGTGTGTAACTGCTGACCTCAGCATAGATCCATGAACACTAAGAGTGAGAAGAATTAAAGTGTGTAAAGATGCCAGGTAGAATAAAACTTATTAGTAACTCATGTTTTGTAAAACAGAATAAATAGGATCGATTTTGCATTTAAAGACTCCATTTGTCACAAGTGGCTCACCCTATATTATTCATGATTGCTCAGTTATAAAGTGGTTGAGGAAAATTTGCCTTGCCCAGATCATTGACTACTTGGTAGAAATCAAAAGGAGGTAATATATGAAGAAAGGGTATTGTCAAAGATAAGGAATTATAAAAAATAGAAAGCACTTTGTTGTTGAGGGAAATTCAAAGTCAACTCTGACCTGCTAATACTTCTCTTTCCTTACTACCCGTATTGTTTGTTTCACTAGGAGAGTGCCATTCTTCAGTCATTCAGGCTGTAGAAGATTTGGATTTGTCTAAAGTTCTTCCTTTGGGTCGCCAGCATGGTATCTTAAACAGCCTTGAGATCGTATTGAAGAACATCAGTCATCTGATCAGTGCGTACCTTCCAAAGATTTTGCAGATACTGCTCTGTATGACAGCAACCGTGTCACACATCCTCGACCAACGAGAAAAGGTGGGCTTTACTATAGGTGCCTCCTTCCTAGGCTAATGTGCCCAAATGCCCTGGCCAGTCAGGTTGGGGCCTGAATGACTAAAATCCTGCCAGTTCCAATCTTTCTAGTGTAATGCTTTGAAAGTGTCTCTAAAACCATCCTCCATTACCTGGAGATCTTCACTGTTGTAGGTGTTTGTGTGTACCAGGTAGAAAATATGGACTCTGTCAGGAATATACTGGAAAAGAAAATGGGATAATTGAGAGAGTAGGGGTTCTTTGTTTTAGACCTCTCAGAAGCTAGAGTCAGGGATGCTTCCAATGATTTTCTTTATATTTTAATTCCAAAAGCCTAGGGGTATAGGACATTTTTTCAGTTCTTAGACTAGTTGGTGAGTGAAGAGAGCTTTCTTACCACCATCTTTGTTTCCTGGTTATTTTGAAGCACAGGTATCTGGAGTTTTTTAATATTCTGGTTTATTTAAAATGTTCGTATACATGGTTTTTAAAGAGCAAATGCTTACCTACCGTGAATGTGAAGTTTTGAATAAAGAGAAGCAGCAAGATTTGGCAAGACACGCCAGCTGGCCAGCTGCCCAGAGGCTCCACGAGGTGGTCGTGCTCAAAAGTGCTTCTTGAATTGTATCAAAACAGTGTATTTATGTTTCACCGAAACAAGATGTGTGAGCATTAAGTACATTATTGGAAAGTCAGGAGAACATAAAATCTTTTCGGCCAAGTAGGATTTGAACTAGAGACTCAAGCTCTTGTGTTCTGCTCAGAGACTCACAGTTATAAAAAATTGACACTTTTAATTTGGCAAAATTTATTTAACATGATTGATAGATATGCCTGCCCCATGCACTGCCTCTCACAAATGGTTACTGTATGTGAAAATTACTAGCCAAACCTTCATGCCTCTTTTTTGGCATTTGTACGGATATAAATGTGCTTTGGTAATTAAAAAAAAAATCCGATGACCAAGATCTGAAGATTTCGACCACACCTTCCAGTCTGATAGTATGGTTTTCTTTTCCTCATTCTTTCAACCAGTAATTGAGTTCTTACTATGTGTGAGGCAGTTGGAATTCAGGAGAGATCTATTTAAAAAAAAATTCCTATTTATTCATTGACCAACTGTTACTAAGCACAAATGTTACTAAGCACATGCTCTGTGCCAGGCATGGTTCTGGTAGGTGAGGAAGGAGACATGTAAAGACTCAGTATCGTGGAGAGAGAAATGATGAAAGAATACACAAATGCGCAGAGTAAGCAAAGTGAGGAAGCTCTCTCCAGATCTGTAGCACTCCTGCTTCTGTGGTTCTTGACCTCCGACTCCCAGCGCTGTTTCCGCACCTCTTGGAGATTGGTGAGCTTTGCCTGAGCCCCTCCTGCACTAAGATGTGGACAGTTTGCTGGCAGAAAGCTGGAGACAATGTGCAGCTTACATATTTGTCATTTGGGGATCCCCTTTTCTGGGGATCACTGTCCTCTGCACCCTGATAAATAATCTCTGAAAATTATTGTCGGTGTATGTTTTGTTCTGGGTTTTAGTTGATTTAAGAAAGAAGGATACATTAAAAAGAAAGAAGGATAACAATACCAGAGGTACGCAGTTCGAATCCACCAGATGCTCTGCTGCTGGAGAAGGAAGGACAATCTCCTCCTGTACCTGTCAGCTCCGATTTGACGGTACACACACACACACATATATAATAATAAAATAAAATTTAAAAAAAAAACAAAAAACCCCAAGAAGCATAAATCCAGTCTTTGTTACTCCCATCTAGACTAGAAACAAAAACTGCCATAAAAGAGCAGGCAGAGCAGTCTCCAGACTGACAGTGTCTCATTCAAGTTCATGTGCACAGCCTCCTCCAGGGTAAAGTCTTGTAATGGGACAGCCGGACCATTCCTTAGAAGGGTATTGACTCAGTAAGTCAAAAGCAAAAAGAGTAGCCACGGATCAGTTCTGGGGACCCCGTGTGTCAGAGAACTGCACTCCGCAGCCCTCTCAGTGGCTGGGTGTCTGGAGGTGGGTCTCCAGGCCTTTCTTCTGAGACATGTCTTAGTGGGCTTGAATTTAGTCTAACCTCTCACTTGGCTGCCTGTTGTGCTGTCCATTGGCACCCCTCAGATACCCATTGCTTCGTTAGCGGCGTCCTTGCCATTTTACCCTGGAGTGAAGGCTGCCCTGGCTCGACCTAACGAAGCTTAAAAAAGATCACATTTTTTCCAACAAAATATACCATGTCCCAGAACAAAGCTCAGAAACTTTTAAATTATTTTGGTGAACAGCATAAAGTTAACGATTCCTGGTATCCAGTGAAATATTACAAAGCCTGCAGAGGAGGACGAACATTTGACCCAGAATGAGGAGAAAAATCAATCCGTCAAAGCCAACCCACAAACCACAGAACTGGACAAGGGCATTGTAAAAAGCAACTGTAAAAATGTTCCTTGTGTTCCAGAAAGTGGAGCAAGGCATGAACATATCAAGAAGAGACATAAAAAGATGCTAAATATTTCAATCAGATGAAATCACATGTCACTGGCTGGGACCAAGGTGTGGAGAGGTGCACTGGGCAGGTTGACTACTAACGTGGTCAGGGTCCTTTCTAAGGAGGTAGCATTTGAGCTCAAATTCACTCTTAGTCTTCGGTTAACCTAGAAGTTACTCAGTACTGAAGCCTTCCTCCTGGGTGAATAATCAGTAACTCAGAGAATCATTTCCACAGTTTCACAGTTCATTAGTTAGGGAGGTGTTAGAGCTTGTTGACGGTTAGGAGCTGTTCATTTTATTTTTTAATTCTTGAATAAGTTCAAGGAATTCCTTGAGGTGCTATCTTGAATCATTGCTCAATAATATTGCTTAGGTGTTAAGTGAGTTAAAGTTCTACATTTATGTCTTTGAGCATAGTTACACATTTACCTTTTTCTTTACCTTTTGTATTTTTTCAGGGCACTGACTGTTGCATAAATTTGTGTATCTTAAAAGTTGATGGTGGTTTTTGTTGTTAGAGGGAGGTGGTCGGTAACCTCAAGCAAGAGGAAGGGGCTGTGTGGCATGGTGTTTAAAGTACTTGACTGCTAACCAAAAGGACAGCAGTTCAAACCCAGTAGCCGCTCCATAGGAAAATGATTCGGCAGTTGCTTCTGTAAAGTCTGGATAACCTAACCTGTCTTACAGGGTCATTTTGAGTTGTAATCAACTCGGTGTCAGCAGGTTTTTGTTTTGGGGAGCGTTTGAACAAGAGGTGTGTTTGTTGATTACTAAGAAGTAACAACCTGTAGGCAAGAAAGTCTTCTGTAATTACCCATTTTCAGAAGTTCTCTGCAGCTTACTTAGTAGTTCCAAACTGGGTAGCTGGCACTGTGGATACAAAAGTAAATAATGTATAGATCCTCCAAGCGCAGAGCGTGGACTAGTAGGAATGGGCAGAGTGGAAGTGGGCTTTACTTTTGAACGTGTTTGATAGTGATCGTTAATTTGCTTGCAGGGATCATGATCCCGTGTTTCCAGAGATCAGGAGTAGTTGGCATCTTTGATCAGTGGGCAGTACAGCTGATGAGGGAATGTTGCCAGTTGAATTGAAACATAACAGATTGGTTTGTAACTGTCACCTTTTTATGCATGGATTCCTCTAACTCAAATTGATGACATCTTTGCATAATTTGACTTCAAATGGTTCTGTTTCTAATACCACTTTTTATCACGGTATCAGATTTACATGGAACATAATTTTTACCAAAACCATAGCACATTTTGGGGTTTTTTTCATTGCCTCTTGGCCATGAGACTTGACATTCACTCTAGTGTTTGTGTTTACTTTATAAATATTAAGGTGGTCTTTAGGTTTGATGTAGTTAATAAAGATTATATGTAGAACTTTGAAAATTAAAATAGGCACGTGTAAAAATAAGTAGTACAATATATTAAGGGAGTGCTGGTGGTCTAGTGGTAAGAAGCTGCGCTGCAATCCCAAAGGCACATGGTTTAAATCCACCACCTGCTCTGTGGAAAAAAGATCGACAGTCTCCTCCAGTGTGATTAACTGCCTCTGAAAACCTGCTGGAAGGTCAGGTAGGGGTCGGTTCTGACTCTGGTACACAACAACCAGTATACTAATCAAAGGGAGGAAAAATACTGGCGCTGACTCTTCCTTGTGTCTGTTTAGTTTTACAACATTCTTATATCTCTGAGGTCTTCTGTCTTCTGCTTGGCCTCAACATTTTTAACCCTTAAAATCTTAGAGCAATGCTACCTTTTCCATGAAACTTTGCTCTCCAGTTTACAGCACCTCCTCCCCTATTAACTGGCACTTTTAATCTGTCACATAATTTAATGTGTTTTCCTTAAGTTAGATGTTTAAGATAGGACCTTGGCATTGAACCAGTAAGTGACTCAACGAATGTTGTGAAGGCTCAGTAAATGACTCTGCTGAGCCTGAACTATTTATGGTGTATTTCACAACTAATAAGGAAGGGAATCCTAGCTGAGTGACTCCATTTGCTACAAAGAAAGAAGAAGGGGTGGGGGAAGTGTGTCATTAGCACATTGCCAAATGAGCACATGCAGACATCCAGATGAGCAGGCACAGATGTGCACACGACACGCACGCTTTTCTTTAGATTTGCACTGTCGGCAGTTCCCAGATTAAAATAAGCTCTGTTTCTTTAAGCTGAATGTCTTTAAGACATAAGTCAAAAGAGATATGGTTCCTATACAACATCAGCCAAATGTTTGTTTGCACATACTACAGTATATCCCTCTGTACACTACATAAACACTTCCACATTTACAGAGCTACCTTTAATGTAATGATAAAATAGTAATAATGTCTTCTTGTATACTGCAAGGAAGCACATATCACTAAAGAGATTGTACCTATGTCTGTGTACCTTGAATGTCAGCTTTATGAGAGTTGTTTACTAAGTTCACAGGTTCACCAGTTGTACATAGTCAGACATTCCAAGGTAAGTTAGAACCTGCTTGTAATATTTACTCAAATCTTCTATGCTTTTATTAAGTCCTTGTATTTACTTTGTGAGTTTGAATTGACTCAGTGGCAATAGGTTTGGTTTGGGTTGATTCTTTAACTACACAAGCTACTCTGTTCTCCTGTGTAGAACAACCAAAAATTGTTCCATCTCCTAGACCAATTTTTGGAAGAATAATGTAAACGTCTTTGTTTTATGAAAGGTTTAAAAATTAAAGTATTAAGTCAGAAGTAAAAGTTAACTTCATTTGAAGTAAAATTTTAAAAATTCTCCTCCTCCCCCGATACAAGGCTCTGTGATGACAAAATGTTTTGTTTTTATTAGAATGCTCTGTTCGTGGAAAGAAATCGGTGATTTGTTTAAAACCATTATTTGAATAAAGCAGTGTGGAATGGAAAACAACTGTTCCGACTGTGACTTTGTTTTTTCCTAACAACACTCTGGTATGATTTTCCTGGGCATTGAGAGTGGAGCACAGCTCATCATTCTCTAAGTCCTCAGTGTCCTTTCTGAAGCAGTACGACTCCTTAGAAAGCAGGAGTTCCATAGAGAATCACAGGAGAGAGTCAAAGATTGAGTACAGACAGCTGAGCAAGAGTGCCTCCCTGAGGACATGTGGATTAAAAAAAAATTACATGTATTTTTATGTAATGAAAGGACTTTGTTTTGTAGATCCAACTGAGGTTTATTAACCCGTTGAAAAATTTAAGACGTCTTGGGATCAAAATGGTGACGGATATCTTTTTGGATTGGGAGTCGTATCAGTTCCAAACGGAAGAAATTGATGCCATGTTCCATGGTGCAGTTTGGCCTCAGGTAACCCTGATTTCTCTGTTTTGCTTGGGAACCCTCTGCTTCTTTATGTCACTTCTCCACCAGCTGAGCCTACCACCCAGACGGGAGTGCTCATGCTGTTTTTCTCTTTCTCATGAAGCTTCTTAATACTTCTGAAGTTTTCGAATTCTTTGCTTTCATTATGGTTATTAACGAGTCCTCATGGCACAATGGTTAAAGAATACAGTTTCTAACCCAAAGGTCAGTGTTTCAAGCCCACCAGTCACTCTGCAGGTTAACAGTGGAGCAGTCTATTAATAGAAGGTTGACAGCCTTAGAAGCCCTATGAGACCTTTCTTTGTCCTGCAGGGTAGCTGTGAATCAAAGATCAGTTCTGTGGCAGTGGGTTTGTGGAGTTTTCTTTGTTGTTTTTGGCATGTTGTTAATTAATGAGTAAATTTCAACACCTGACTACTCCATTTAACAGAGTCAAATTATCCAAAGGGCCACCTGGCCTTTATCCTGTGGTGACACTGGGTAGTTTAATGACCCACTTTTTAGCTTACAGCCAGACACTTAACTCCTCTGTCACCAAGACCCCCTCCATTGCTTCCCCTACCTCTAAAACTCAAGAGAGGGTTTCTGCGGTACCTTGACATTTACACTTAAGGCTAATATGAATAGTTTTTGTAGCAACTTTTATAGCCCTTCACTTAGCATGCCACTGCTTTTGACAAGCCTAAAGGAAAACAGGTAATTCTGTTGACTGTTTTCTTGTTAAATTTCTCTGGTAGTGAAGACTGGACTAGTTACAGCCAGAAAACTGGAGGAGATGCTGGACTTTAGAAAAGGTTACTGGTGGCGGCTCGAGCCTACAGTCTTCTCTGGCCACGGGACTGCTGAGCAACCTGGCCTTTCTGATAAGTCCCTTGCAGCACCTCACGCCTCCACGAACCATCTTAGCCCTTTTTCTTCTATGAGTGTTGTTTTGCATCATTTTGCCCTCTTCCCCTAGTGGGTCTTATTTTGAATGCCTTACATTTTCCTCTCTGTTGTCCTCTTTTCTAAAAAAAATATTATTATTATTATTATTAATTATTAATGTTATTATTTTGTGTGTGTACCTTCAGATCAGATCTGGACTAGTACAGGAGGAGACTGCCCCTCCTTCTCCAACAGAGCCTCTGGTGGATTTGAACCACATACCTCTGGGATTGCAGTGCAGTTTGTTGCCACTAGGCCACCAGAACTCCCTCTCTGTTGTCCTTTTGTGTGGTCTCTGTGCTAGTTCACTTTTCTAGTTCTTTTTGCTTTTGTCCCTTAGAATTTTGTTTGTCTTTTGCCTATTCTTCTATTCTGTTTTGGTTTTGTCTTCTAGATCAGCAGGCTTGGATCTGAGAGTCAGTATTCGCCTACTCCTCTGCTGAAGTTAATTAGTGTCTGGAGCAGAAATGCAAGGTATAACTTCCCCCCCCCCCCCCCCCCCCCGCCCCTTTTAAAAAGACAGTGTTTTCAGTTAATCTACTTAAAGCTGGCCCGTTGTTGCGTGCCGTTGACTTAGCCCCGAGTGACAGGAAAACTGCTCAGTAGACTTTCCTGGGCCGTGCTGTGCACAGCAGACTGAGAAAGCTTCCTGCTGTGGAACCGCTCGGCAGATTTGAACCTCCAACTTTTCAGTGAGCAGTCGAATATTTCACCTTTGCGTCATGTGGTGGTGGTGTTGTTGCCTTCGAGTTAACTATGATTCACAGAGATCTGTGAACTACATATCTGAGACTTTCCCTGTCCTGTGCCATCCTGAGATCCCTAAACAACTAGGGCTCCTTAACCTAGTCTGAGGCGCTAATGGTATAATTTCTCAGAATTTTCGGTATATTGAAATACTTCACATGTAGTTAAAGAGAGTAATTCAACTGAATTAAGATGTGGAAAGATCTCAAAATAAATGTAACATGTTTTTGTTAGATGTCATTTAGTCCGTTTCAACTCATAGCGATCTTTAATAGAACTGAATGGAACAATACTGTGCCATCTTCACAGTCGTTCTTGTGTTTGAATCAATGGTTAACAACTACAGTGACAAGCCATATTTAAAAGGAAAATGCAGCTTGCTAAGCAGTATGTGTAATGTGATCCACTAAAAAATTCCATTTGTCTTAAATGAAATAGACTAGGTGGGCTTGAGCGTGATACTGAATACGGCAGGGTTTTGATCTGTTATTCTTAGAGTCGCTTTGTTGTTGATTCAAAAACCTAACAACAACAACAACAACAACATAAAAATAGATGTTGTCGATAGCCTGTGTCATGCAGATGATAGAACCTTGCTTGCTAAAAGTGAGGAAAACTTGAAGCACTTATTGTAGAAGATCAAAGACTACAGCTTTCAATATGGATTGCATCTTAAGGTCAAGAAAACAAAGATTCTTACCACTGGACCATTAAGCGACTTCATGATGGATGGAGAAGAGATTAAAACTGTCAATAGGTTCATCTTCCTTCTATCCACAGTTAACTCCCTTGGTACCAGCAGTCAGGAAATCAGGAAATATATTACAGTGGGAAAGTCAACAGTTAGGGACCTCTCCAAATTACTGATGAACAGTGATAAAAATGTGAAGACTAAGGTGTGTCTGATTCAGGCCATTGTCTTTCTGTTCACCTACTGTACATCTAAGAGCTTGACAGTAAATAAGGATGACAGAAAAACAAATTGATGCCTTGAGTTTTAGTATTAGAGAAGAGCACTGAATATCCCATGGACTGCCAAAATGAATACAAATAGGTCTTGGAGAAAGTACAGCCAGAGTGTTCTTTGGAGGCAAAGATGATAAAGCTTCGCTCCACACACTTCGGGCATGTTTCTAGGAGGGGATATTGCTTGGTGAGGGACATAATGCTTGGAAGGGCAGAGGATCAGTAAAGGAGAAGATGACCCTCAACCAGGTGAACTGACACAGTGACTGCCACAGTGGACTCGAGTGTGTCGGGAAGAGTGAGGATCTGCTGTTCACAGAGTTACTGTGGGTTGTACTTGACAGTACCTAATAACAGTTAGAGCAGGTTGAGGCTTGAGTGGGCCAGTGGGAAAACAGAACTTCGTGATATGTTTTTAACAGTTTTTAAGTTTATTCATTATAATGATGATGATGACAATACTACATTAAAATCAATGATTAAAATAGCATTTTGTAATTTACTACAAGTTAACGTTATAGAATGTGTATCAACAAAGCCAGTATAGGTCTACTGTTTTCCATTTCATTAAAACTTAAAAGTTAGACGTTTTGGAATAAGTAGGGATATTCTGTCAGCTGTGCTACTTATACCGGCAGTTTATTTTGGCCTAGCAGAGGGAAAAACAGTACTTAATTACTACATAATCATTACTTGTTCTGCATGCTTGCTTAAAAACCAAAGCTGAGTTACCTTTAGCATTCTTTTTTCTCATTCTCTGCTTAAAGTTGGAGAAATTTCATAGACTTTTTTGGTTTCCTAAATTTATTCTTTTATTATTTTAAAATTCTACAGAAATACACTTAACACTTATATTGGTCATTTTCCTGGTGCTGTTGTGGTTAAGGCACTTGGTGGTTATTCAAAGATCTGTGGTTAGAACCCACCATCCACTCCATGGGTCAAGGACAAGGCGGTCTGCTTCCCCAAGAATTTACATGCAGCCTTGGAAACACTGCGAGGGTAGGTCTGCTCTGTCCTCTGGGTACTCCCTGTAAGTGGCAGTCAGCTCAGTGGTGATAAGTTTTATCCTGATCATCTGTATGTTTTTGCTTCCTTTTGAGCTGTTTGCAGAACCTGCATTTATTGCTGGGGCAGAGATACCACCCTCTAGAGACAAGATGCTTGTTTACCAAGCAGTGAAAATGTTACAAGTGTTGTTTGCCTAAATTGTGGAAACAGACTTAAGTTTGCCCTTGTCTGTGTTGATGAGTGGGAAAATACAAGATTTAGTTTAGTGATATCAAAATTCTGGCACTGGCTTTTACAAAACTAGCACCTACTATTGTAACTGACTTGATTTTTTTTTTTAAATACTGAACATTTCTCCATATCAGTAAGTTGTTTTCACAACAGAAAAAAATCTTGACACAGGAAAACTTGTTTTATTTTACTGGTCGATAGAGATCTTTTAATTTACTTTCCAGTTTGATAAAGTTATTTCATATTTGCTTTGATCACTGAACATTTATGAGCAACACTTCATAGGAAAACTTGAGAACTCGTTTATGATTATGTAACCTTTGGACAAATAACCCTTGAGGGATTGTCGTCCAGGCAGACTTTATGATAATAAATTAGTTTCTTTATTACCCGAGTCTTAACCAGGAGTCCTGGTGGTACAGTGGTTTTATACTTGGCTGCTAACTGAAAGGTTATTTTTCAAACCCACCAACTGCACCATAGGAAAAAGACGTCCTCCTTCCTTCAGAATTTACTGTTTTGGAAACCCAGTGGTTTCAAGGGGCAAATCTCTCTGAAATGGTTCTACTCTGTCCTGCAAAGTTGCTGTGGGTCGGAATCAACTCAGTGACAGTGAAGTTAGGTTTTGGTTTGGTGTTTTTAAAAAAAAATGAAAATCCTCAAAATAAAGAGCCACATCCTTAGATACCAGCTCATTCAGTTCTTCAGATTCTTTCTTTCTTGGTTAGAAGTTATAGAAACACATAGCAGTAGAGGCGGTAACTATAGAACGTTCACCCCTCTCCCCCTTTCTCTTTTTGTAATACTCACTTGAAAGAAATGTCTAGAAAGATTGACTTCCCTTGACATTCTCATGGCGGTTGGTATGCATATTTCTTTGCATATGAAAGAGTTAGCAATGGCCCTTTTTAGCCACTTAATGGAAATGTTACTTCTCAGTGAAAAAATGCAAATTTTGCTTCTGAGCATGTGTACAGATGTTTAAACACATTTTTCATCTACCCGGTGATCCGGGATTTTCCTGCACATTTGTACAAATGCAGGTAGAACCAATCTAGTGCCAGTGTCTTTAATCTTACAAGAGAATGAATTGCTGAAAGTAGATAAAAACTCAGGACAAGAAATCCTCGCTTAGTAGCTAGCTGGAATCATTTTCTATTCTGTTAACTAAACTGTGACACTCTTGGACATGAAAAAGTGGGAGTCAAGGATTCTGAAGCTTCGTCTGACATACTTTGGGCATGTTGCAAGAAGGGACTGGTCCTTGGAGAGGGACATCATGTCTGGGAGAATGGAGGGACGGCACAGGAGAGGAAGACCCTCGATGAGATGGATCATTTCTTTGAGTGGAGTGGTGGGAATGAATGTGTTTGAGACAGGGAGGTTGGCACAGGATAGAACGGCATTTAGGGCTCTTGTACATAGGGTTGCTGTGAGTTGCAGGCAACTCAATGGCATATAACAACAACTACAGCAACATAAATAACTAAGCCAGGACAGCAGTGTGAACTGGGACTGGACCAGGTCACTCTGAGTAGCAGCTTTGATTCTGACATGATCTTCTCTGTATGATTTACTCTCTTGTCTAAACTCTGGCTACATCTGCAAGGAATATGCTACAGTATCAGGTTACTTTGTTCAAGAAAAAGTTTGGTCACTTTTGGCCTTGTATTTGATTTGAATGGGCCCTTAGCTAAGCTTTTGCCAGGAGTTGAAAATAGTTTTCATGACATTTCTATTTAAAAGAAAACATACAACATCCTAATTGTACAAATTGACTCTACATAAGCCTAATTTCAAATCCTGCTTTAGCATTTACTTTATTCCTTGGCAAAGTTGCCCTCTGTGGGTATCAGTTTCACAACCTGTAGGAAGCTCTGGTGGCCTGATGGCAAGATACAGTGCTGCAATCCCAAAGGCACAGGGTTCGAAGCCACCAACTGTTCTGCGGGAGAAGGATGGGCAGTCTCCTTCTGAGTGATTAACTGCCTCTGAAAACCCTCTGGAGGGTCAGTTATGGTTCTGACTTGATGGTACACAACAACAAGATGAAAATAATAACCTATCTCATTAAAATTAGAAATAGCATTCATAAAATACCTTATTAATAAAAACCCCAACACCCAGATGTCTTGCTGTCAAGTTGATCGGAACATATTAGAACTGCACTCGAGGATTCCCAAGGCTGTAAATCTTTATGGAAGCAGATTGTTGTGTCTTTGTCCTGTGGAGTGACTGCTGTCATGTGCTGACCCTCCACTGGGTTTACAGATAGTGAACATGCAGGAGGAGATTGCCCATCTGTCTCCTGTGTGGCAGCTGGTAGATTTGAACCGTGTACCTTTGCATTGCTTTGCAGTGACCTAGTGGTAAAACGCTGCACTGCAGTCCTGAAACCACCAGCTGCTGTGCGGGAAATGGACAGGCAAAGGTTTTCCTTTTCTGAAAACCCACTGGAGGGTCAACTATTGGTTGATTCTGACTCAAGGCACGTAACAGCCACAGCCTGTGTGTTAGCAGCGTAATTCCTTTTCCACTAAGTCTCCAGACCAAAAACTAAATCACATTACACTCTGCAGTTAGGGAATTCTCCACATGATTGAGCAGTGATAGTGTCAGTTTGAGGACAAAGGTGTGTCTGATTCAGGTCATGCTCATTCCGATCACTTACTATGCATCTGAGAGCTGGACAATGAATAAGGATGATGGAAAAAGAATTGGTGCCTTTGCGCTGTGGTGCTGGAGAAGAGTACTGAACTTCCCATGGACAGCCAAGGGAATGAATAGATACGTTTTGGGGAGGGTGCAGCTGGAGTGCTCTTTGGAAGCAGGAATGATGAGCTTTGCCTCACATACTTTGGGCATGTTGCTAGGAGGGGCCATTCCTTGGAGAAGGACATGATGCTGGGAAGGGTGGCAGGTCAGCAAAGGAAAGGAAAACCCTCAATCAGGTGGATTGACAAGCTGACTACTGCAATGGGCCCTTGGGTGTCAGGAAGTGTGAGGATGGCACAGGATAAAACAGGGTTCAGATCTTTTGTTCATAGGGTCACTGTGAGTCGTACTCAACTCGACATCACCTAACAACAAGAAGCCACCAGAGCTCCAAAGAGAGACTAGTAGATTTAACAACAGATCTTTTTAAATTAACTCCTGGGTTTTGTTTTGGTTTTGTGTCTCCACCCCTAGTTGACTCATCTTAACCATTCCATCACCAAGGTTCCTGAGTCTACCCATACACATTCACCTGAAAACCCTAGCATTGCGACTTGCAACTTAGTGCAGGCCAAAGGGGATATTTATTGTGTTGAAAGATGCAGCATTCAGAGAGAAATAGATTCTATGTCACAGGGGTTGGTAAAGAATGAATCCATCCCCAGGCCTGAAAGACTCGCGCTGATGGTAGGAACACTTACACCGGGACACCATACCAGCAAAGTCCAGGCAGCATGGGTTTTCCAGCCAAGGCCAAACTTACACCCACCTTCTAGCCAGGACTCGGTGCTGACAAATAGTGGGAAGGTCACACTGAAAAATTTCAAATTTGGTTTTGGCACTTGTTAAAAAGAGCTCAAGCACTTTAACATGCTGAGTTAGCACTACCTACCTACAACTTTCTTTACAGCAGATACTGAGTAAATAATACAGGCAGAGGTTCCTGGGTGGTACAGATTGTATCCAACTGCAGACCATCGCTGGTCTGAACTCCCCCAGTGACAGAAAAAAGTCCTAGTGATCTGCTCCCCTTTAGATCACAGTCAATAAAACTCTGCAGCGCTCACTTGGTGATACACGGAGTCACCATGAATCTGACTGACAGCACAGGGCATCCATTCAGCATGTACTGACCTTTGTCAAAAGGACATAGTTGAATGTGTTCGAAAACACTGTTGGAGGATGCCCAGTAGGAAAAGACTTTAAAATGTAGGTGAAGAGAGATCATACCCTGCATTTTTAACTTTTACCTTTTTGGAGGGAATTTATCATAGAAGATTGGCGTGGATGTGACACAGTCTGTTTATGTGTGCATATTTGTTAAGTTATTGAAACTCATGGAAAATTTTCTAGGAAAGAAGGTGATTATGCCAATGTTTTTCTTGCAGGTATTTCCCTCTTCTGGCTAAACAGAAGCCTGGACATCCAGAGTGTGATATTTTGACCAATGTTTTTGCAATTCTGTCAGCAAAGAATCTCTCTGACGCCACAGCCAGTATTGTGATGGAAATCGCCGATGACCTCCTCAACCTTCCAGATTTTGAGCCCACAGAAACCGTTTCGAACTTGCCTGTCACAGGCTGCGTGTACTCTGACATGGCAGAAAATGCAGACGGTACGTGTGCCAGACAGAGCGTTTGATCTTGGGCTTCCAAGGTAGCTGCTGCTGGTTCACTCTGAAAGGAAAAGGCCAGTAGAATTTGACAATTGATAACCTGGTCTTTTAATTGTACTTTTCTCCAGAAATTGATGATATTAATGAATATAAGTTGACTTTACTGTGTAGTAGTTAGAATTCAGATGGTCAGCTTTCTGAGAGGCTCCACCTGTCCTTCGGGAAGTTATCGAGTCCTTTCCACTGTCACGTCTTCCTCTCCGCATGCTTTCTCAGCATTGCCTTTGCCACCACCGTCTTTACTACCATCCATTTAAATAAAACTGTGAGGTCTCATACATTCTTAACTTAGAGACATGGCTAGTTTGATTAAGAAGAAAGTAATTTTTTAGAGTTGAACACCTATGATTACCTTTGCTTAGCAGGTCAGTGCTTTTTAAAAAAAATCCATCATTATGAAGATACAGTTATGCTTTAAGAAAGTAGCTTGTTAAAATCGAAACATTCTTCCCTGTCTATTTCAGAGTCTCTCACGATAGGAGGGAGGTTAATTCTACCTCACGTACCTGTAATTCTTCAGTATCTCAGCAAAACCACAATTAGCGCAGAAAAGGTGAAAAAGAAAAAGAACAGAGCACAAGTCAGCAAGGAGCTTGGCATTCTTTCCAAGTAAGTGACATATTCGTGTTAAAATACAATTGCCACCATGGTTTTCTGTTTTTTAAAAAATTGTAATTCATTTTCCACTTGTTTGAATATAGTTGTAAGAAGTAAAAATGGTTTCCAGTGTCTCAGATGCCTCTTACTGTGGCCTATTGTCTGTTGCAGTATTCATAAGAAGCTTTTTACTGCACTTCATTTAATTATACTAGAAGGAACAAACTTTAAAATTCTAACACAGACTTCTAGATCTGTTTGTTTAGCCTTTGTAAATTTTGTTTAAAGTTTTTAGTTATGTGAGATTCCATTATTTGTTTGAGCTTATTTGGCAAAAATTAAGAGCAAGTTGGTTGATTGGGTTTTGAAGAACTAAGATCCTGCAAGCATTTCCAAAGAATCTGTTTGGCAGTAGATCCAGTAATGTATAATAATACATATTAATGATTTTTGTCAAGGGCAAGGAGAGTGATCCTGCATGCCA
The DNA here is from genome assembly GCF_000299155.1 of Elephantulus edwardii. Taxonomy (NCBI): domain Eukaryota; kingdom Metazoa; phylum Chordata; class Mammalia; order Macroscelidea; family Macroscelididae; genus Elephantulus; species Elephantulus edwardii. Next base: position 10,430,192 of record NW_006399818.1, read on the forward strand.
GAAATGATCCCCTTCTTAAACTTTAAATTGACTAGTTGCCTTAATAATTGTTGGAAATTTATCATTTCTACTATTTTCAGCAAGAAGAACCAGGATATGTTACATCCTTCCAGGAAACCTTTATGTGGTGCCTTTTTTGATTTTTTCTCTCTTAATTACATAGAGTGAGGGACCATGTAAATGTACTTAGTACATTTCATCACAAAATATATAGTAGTGAAAGAATTTTAGAGATGGGCACAAGGAAGATCAGCGTTTACAAGATCTGCTGTTCCACTTACTCGCCACGTGGCATTGGTTTCTCTGAGTCTCCATTCCCTCTGGATAAAATGGACTAATCATTCCTACTACCCTGCCAGGCTGTTGCAGGCATTATAATGAAATCTTGTACACAGAGCTCTTAATAGCACATAATACTTCCAGATCCTGGAAAAAAATTAATTTTCTTGTACAGAAAAGACATAACAGTGTTTACCACGTATAGTTAGACACTGCAGAAGAAATAAAAGTAGTTACCTTAAACCCAATGTTGGAGAGAAGAAGAGTGGGCCTAGTCAGTGATTGAGCTTTAACTTTTTTCTACGTGTCACATGCGTAGGGCAGTTTATTACTCTTCAGTTGCACATCTTCCTGACAAATCTGTTTTCTCCCCTCTTTAGGATCAGCAAGTTTATGAAAGACAAAGAGCAGAGTTCTCTACTCATTGCACTCCTCCTTCCTTTCCTCCACCGTGCCAACATTGCCGAGGTACAAGTTCATTGACTGTGTCTTTGAAGTCGTATTTAGTCACTTATTTGTGAGCAGTGCTTTCATTGGTTAAATTCTATAATGTATTTGTCGCAAATAGCTTTAAAGACTGCACACAGAAATAGGAAATTGAGAATGAAGGGGAATAAATTGGGATGGAGATAGCCATTAGATTTTGTGTTGCCATCTCCCGTAACAGGAAAAGTATTCAGCCCTCATTGTCTGTGTTTAACTTCTAATCCAGTTTGTTGTTATTGCATTGTATCGTTGAGTCTAAACGACTGATAGCTGACCTTCCAGTGAGTTTTCAGTAACAGTAAATTGAATGGGAGGAGATTGCCCATCTTTCTCCTGAAGAGGATCAGGTGGGTTCAAGCCACATGCCTTTGTGATGGGAGCACCGCTCCATACCACTAGGCCACCAGAGCTACATTTAATCCTGGGTGGGATTTTCTTTTTTTCCCTGTGACTGTACTCAATAACAAGGATTCCTGGTAGCTTAGTGAGTAAGATGTCAAGCTTCTCACCAAAAGATCAACAGTTTTAATCTACTAGGCCCTTGTAAGTGAAAGATGGATCTTAGCTCTGGTAAGATTTGCAGCCTCCGAAACCCATTGGAGGGTCGTTATGAGTCTGAACCAACTCAGCAGGAAGAGTGGAATAATCAGTAACATACCTGGAACCCGAGGAGTGCATTGCACAGTCATATGTGTGGGTCACAGAGCCAGAACTTGAATGAAAAGCCTGATTATTTTAATACTCAGGCATATCTAAAGATTTCGTGATGAATTTTATTAGGTAAATCTGCTGTCATGGACCTCTTCAGAGTACCGAGAAGCAGCGATGCCAGTCTAGAGACTAAGGTGCACCTGATCCAGGCCATGGTTTTTGCAGTTACTTGCTATGCATCAAAGAACTGGGTAGTAACTAAGGATGACAGAAAAAAAGAATTGATGCCTTTGCGTTGTGGTACTAGAGAAGAGTCTTGAACATACCGCACATCTCCAAGAAAACAAATATGTGTGTCTTGGAGAGGGTGAAACTAAGTTTCTCCTTAGAGACTATTATTTTGAAGCTCTGTCTCACAGATTTTGGGCACATGGCCAGGAGATGCTGGTCCTTGGAGAAGGACTTCATGTTGGGAAGGGTGGAGGGATAGCACAGGAGAGGAAGACCCCAGATGAAATGGATTGATGCAGTAACTGGGCAATGGGGGTAGGTGAGTCAGAATCAGTGAGACTGGCTCAGAACAGGGCAGGCTTCAGAGCTGTTGTACGTAGGATTTCTGTGAGTTACAGGTGACTCGACACCACATAACAATCTAAAGATTGCTGTTAGGATTTTTAAATCCTGGTGTAGGCTTGATTGGAAGAGAGCTCCATTAGCTTACAGTCATTTAGAAAAAGATCTCAGTAGTTACCTTGAGCACCTTCTCTCACTTAATAATTCAGTGTGTCCTTTTAGTCACCACACGCATTTTGTTGGTTCTTTATTACTGGACAATAGGCAAAATTGTGTTTAAGACTGCATAGTCTCCAAATTAAAGGACTCTACTGTCGATGTCATTAGGTGCCAGCAATCTGGCTATTACTCATAGGAAGTCCAAGTGCAGCAGAGCTAAACCCTGCCTGATCCAGTGTCATCCTCACACGCTGCTGTGCTTACGCCCATTGTGGAAACCACAGCGTGTGTCCATCGCGTTTGGCATCTTCCTCCCTTTGGTGACCCTCTGTTTTTCTAAACATGATGTCATTCCCCAGGAACTGGCCCTCCAACAGCCTGTCCAGGAAGATTCCCCTTTGGCATCCAGCCATACTTCTTCCACGACAGATTTGTGCTTGTGTGAATCTGTAGTGTATTCAGTACTCTCCACCAGCACACAGTTCAAAGGAATCTCTCTTCTTCAGTTCTCCTTGTTCATTGTGCAGTTGTCACATGCATATGAAGCAGTTAGGGGCGTTTTAGTGTAAAATAATAATGTTCGCTGCAAGACTAGCAAGTAATTTTGTAATTAGTACTATTGTACATCCTTAATTAGTTAAGTGAAATAGTTTAGTGTGTTTTTGTTTTGTTTTTTTTTTCTTTTTAAGTGAACTGGTTTCATAAATTAATGAGATAAGATTTTTCTTTCCTTTTCTTCTTCAGGAGACAGAGCTTGATATTCTGGTGACAGTGCAAAACCTGCTGAAGCATTGCTCGGACCCTACCAGCTTCCTCAAACCTCTGGCAAGGCTCTTCTCAGTTATTAAGAACAAGTTGTCTCGGCAGTTGCTTTGTTCTGTTTTCCAGGTCTGTAATAGTTCTTTTGACTCCGAATCCTTCCTTTCCTGAGTCAGTGACTGTAACATGTAAAGCATAATAGTGTTTTTGTTGGTGCCAGTATGATATTTCTGTATGAATTTTTGTAGAGAGAGGGAAAGACCATAAAAAAATGGTTTTTATCCACTTAAAACAGTATTTTTTTTTTTCTTTATAGACTCTTTCTGATTTTCAAGGTGAATTAAAGTATATTACTGATGTTGTCAAGGTAAGAAAGAAAAAAATTTTTCTTCAAAAATACTATCTTTTTTAAAAAAGACTTGCACACCATAACTTATGTGACTTTAAATGCCCTTTTTTTTTTTGATAGCTTAACGCCTTTGACCAAAGACATCTTGATGATATCAACTTTGATGTTCGCTTCTCAACATTCCAGAGCATCACAGCTCACGTCAAAGAAATGCAAACAATAGATGTCAATTACTTGATTCCAGTTATGCATAACTGTTTCTATAATCTCGAGGTAGGTCCTTATAACAAGAAACTATGAATCATCTTTCACTGTTTTAATAATACAGCTTTATACCTTAATTCTTCTAAATGTGTTTTTGGTTTAGTTTGTTCTTTTATTGAGGGGCACAAGGGTTTAGAAAGGAGCTCTGGCATAGTCTTTAGTTTGTTTCTGTGCTCACCAAAAGGCAGGGCATCTCAGGTGGTTCCACACCACCACACGCACAATCCCTTCCCATTAAGATTCCCAGCCTCAGAGACCCAACAGAGGGTTGCTAGGTGTTGGAATCGACTTGACAGCAGTGAGTTTGAGTTTTTAAAGCTTTTAATTAAAAAAAATTTTAGTTGCAGAATTTTTTGTTTGGGAAGAAATATATTGCTATTCTTTAATATGAAAGATAAACAAAATACTGTATGTGGAGTCACATTTAAAAAGTCAGATGAGGTATATGTTACAATAAATGGCTACCAGAGGCAGTAGGGATTCTGAATTACTTATTATGCATCAGAGAGCTGGACAATGACTAGGGATGATAGAAGGATCATCCTTTGAGCTAATGCCTTTGAGCTGTGGTGCTGGAGAAGAGTATTGAATATACTATGGACAGCTAGGAAAACAAACAAGTTTGTCCTGGAGAGCATAAAGGCAGGCTGCTCCTTGGAGGCAGGGATTCTGAGGCTTTGTCTGACATACTTTGGGCATGTTGCAAGTCAGAATCAGTCATTAGAGAAGGACGTCATGCTTGGGAGAGTGGAGGGACAGTGCAGGAGAGGAAGATCCTCAATAACATGGATTGATTCCATCACTGGGGTAATGGGGATAGGTCTGTTGGAGACAGTGGGATTGGCACAAGATAGGGCAGAGTTTAGGGCTGTTGTACATCGGGTCTCTGAGTTGCAGGCTACTCAGCGGCACATAACAGCAACAACAACAATGGGGATGGAGTTGCAGGTGAGGTCCATCAGTTGCACCACAGGGAAAAAGATGAGCAATCTCCTCTCAGAAGGTCAATTCTGAGCTGGTTCTGGACTCCATGGCTATGATTTTGCCTTGGCTTTTTGAGAGGATACACTAAGGAAGGAATAGGATTGGCTGCCATTGAATGAAGGGGTTTTTTAAAAATAGTTTATCCTTTCTTGTTGAAGATGAGACAGTAAACAGAGGGTTAATCTATTTTACATGTCATGTTGAATGGAAATCTAAAATGGAAAAAATAAAACCCATATAAGTGGCAATAATACTCTCTTTTTTTTTACTTTTTCTAGTTTTTCATCTTATGTTAAAGAACCTTAAGAATTAAAAATCCCCACCTGGTTCATTAAGTTAGTAACAGCATTGCTTAACTAACTACTTCACAAAATCAGAAAAAAATAGATCTGCTAAACAGAATTATACATGCCAATTTTCAGTGATAATGACCTGAAATTGAATATTGAAAGCTGGTTTTATTGAACCTCTTATTCTTACATTGGGGGATAAAACTTACTTAAAGGTACTTTCTGACATTGAACCATATTTCTCAGTAATTATGATTTTTCAGTCATTAATTATATTAATCTCATCCCTACATTTGTTTTTCCTGACGCAGGAAGCACTTGTACATTTCTGAGTGGTGATGTTTACACAGTGCAGTGGTAGATTTATGTAAACAGTCTGATTGAGAAATAATACTGCATTTTATCAGTACTGCACACAAAAATTTGTTTCTTCCTCTTTCCAGTTAGGAGACATGTCTTTAAGTGATAATGCCAGTGTGTGCCTGATAAGTATCATCAAAAGACTAGCTGCCTTGAACTTTACAGAGAAGGAATATCGAGAACTCATTCAGCGTTCACTCCTGGAGAAATTGAGAAAAGGGTTGAAGAGCCAGACAGAGGTAATGGGATTTGCAGTTGTCGCTTTGAATACCTGACAGTTTGTTGTTTGCTTGTTTTCTTTTTTTGACTGTTCTTGAACAACAATCAGGCTTAGTACATTTAATTAAAATACTTGAGTGTGAAAATATTTATCAGATTTTTAATGGGTTTGTCTGAATGGAAAGGAGAGCAGTTTTGTTTTTTATGTTTGTTTTTTGACATTTTTACAGCGGATATCTTTTCTTGAAAAAAATTAGTATCCTTTTAATTTTAGTATTGGGGTTTGGGGATTTTTTTGTATTTTCTAGGGTGCAAATTGCTAGTTTGTTTTAAAATCTTTCCCCAAACCCTCTTCAACTCTATTTGCAGAGTATTCAACAGGATTATACGACACTGCTTTCCTGTCTAATCCAGACCTTTCCAGATCAACTGGAATTTAAAGACTTGGTACAGCTTACTGATTACCATGACCCAGAAATGGACTTCTTTGAGAACATGAAGCACATTCAGGTAAAAGACAGTTTTACTTTCTTCTGGCCATAGGAGAAGCGTTTCTCTAAATGAGCCATCCTCCCTCATTGAGAAAGGCACATTTTAGCTTCCCGAAAACCATAAATAGAAGTTTCCCATACCAGGATCTCTATGGTCATCGTCATATTTGCATATAAGATGATCACATCTTGTCATGTGATTTCTTTGGCAGCATCACAAGCCACAATTAATAATAGTGTCACATTTCTCTGCCTTTTTATAAAAAGTGTAAATGCTTTCAAACCCATTGTTCCATAAATGCTAAGGATTATGTCTCTGGAAGCAGATCACAGCACAGGTGTTTGCTCATGTAGCATATGGACTGTGTTTCACTTGTTTATTCTTTTCATGGAAAAAGAACACTATACAGAAATGCAGCTGGTCTGGGTGAGCGTTTTCAGTAATATTTTACCTAATTCACAGATTCACAGAAGAGCACGAGCCCTGAAGAAACTGGCAAAGCAGCTGATGGAAGGCAAAATTGTGCTGTCTTCTAAATCTCTTCAGAATTACATTATTCCTTACGCCATGATGCCAATTTTTGATGAGAAAATGCTCAAGGTAGGCAGTAAATGAGCTGCTACACCACTAAGCTTCTCCTCATACCGTGATGCTTCCAAGATAGATGGCTTTGGTGGCATCCCTGGTGATGCTGCCACAATAATCAGAAGCTCAGAATCACTCTAAAGCACTGTGAACTATGCCTACACAGTAAACACTATATATTTACTATTAACAGCTCACAAAAGGATAGGCAGAAAATACATTCCAGATACAGAAATGGTCCTCTTACTAAGATGGCATGCTTTAGTTATTTTTTCATGGGACTTAATTACGATAAACTTCACCAATCAGCAGGAGTCATTGTTTTCCCAACCAACAGCTGCCTCTTCTTAAACACTTTGACTAGGGAGTAGAGTGAGAATATGTAAGTATCTCAGCGACACAGAGTTGGAGCTGATATTGGAACTCTGGGATATCTTAACCATTATACTGCACAGTGCTTAAGCCAGATGGTAAAGACTTGGAAAATACTTGTTACTGACTAAAATAGATGACAGGGAGTGCGGGAGGCCTGGCCTGTGGGGAGTGGTGCTGCTAGTGCAGAGGCAGCCTCTCGGGCAGTTCATATCCTCCAGTGGCTCCACGGGAGAATCTAAAACGCTCTGGAGGACACCGCTGAGATGGTCTGACTTGGTGCCGTGGAGTTGAGTGAAAAGAGATGAATATGAAAGACTTCATATTAAATAATGACAGAAAGTGGAGTCTAGTTGAGGTAATGTCAGGGCTGTGACTAGAATTTATACTGTGTTGATTACATGGCCTGTGCAGTGATGAATTTTCTCTGTTGTTTCAAGATTTGAAATATTTAAAACACGTAATTAAAATTATACTCTTTTGAATTCTACTTGGAATAAGCCATTAAATATAATCAGTTCAAGGTGTGATGGAAGTAAAATAGGAAAAAGACATAGATGGGGGGAATTATGTACAGCGTTGATTGGGGTTAACATGGCATATCGCTTTCTAGCCTTTTAACTTTTTTGTCTGTTTGCATCATTGTATTTACAGAGTTGACTTGTAAGCAGCATACAGTTGGGTTTTGAGTGTTTTTTATTCAGTCTGACAATTGGATGTGTTTTGTTGAGTACCATTGAGTTGTAACCAACTCATAGTTGACTGTCTGGTGGATTTTTCAGAGGCAGTTAATTGCATGGGAGAAGAATGCCCTTGTCACTCTCTAGGAGCAGCTGGTCGATTCAAACCACATGCCTTTGGGTTGACAGCATAGCTCCTTAGCACTAGGCCACCAGAGTTCCCTATTGGATATTTAGATTATTTATTCTTTTCTTTTTTTTTTTTTTTTACTTTATTATTTTTGTGTGCATGTACCGTCAAATCAGATCTGACTGGTACAGGAGGAGATTGCCCCTCCTTCCCCAGCAAAGCATCTGAGATTATTTATTCTTAATACAAGGGAGCTCTGGTGGCCTAGTGGCAAAGAAGCTACACTGCAATCCCAAAGGCATGTGGTTCGAGTCCATCAGCTGCTCTGTGGGAAGAGGATGGGCAATCTCCTTCTGTGTGATCAACTGCCTCTGAAAACCCTCTGGAGGGTCAGCTTTGGGTCTGTTCCAACTCTACAGTACACACAACATACTTAGTACAGTTTTTAATATGGTTGAGTTTAAATCTATACCAATGGTATTTCTTTTCCATTTATCACATTTCTCTTCTTCCTATTGGAGGAAATACTTTTATTATTTTATCTTATCCTCTCTATTGATATCTTGGCTATCAGTGTACAGGTTTTATCCCCATACATTTCACTTCTCTGTCAAGACTTTGCTAAAACCCAAGATCTTTGTAAACACCTTTACTCGTTCTGATATTCTGCTCTGAGCTCTAGCTACCATGACTTTTCATATTTTCAACCCTGTCTCACCTCAGAATCATTGGATTTTGTTTCGATTCTTTGTCCTGTGACCACACAGTAACCTAGGTAATATAAGCCATCACCCATTCCCTTCTCTCAGGGATTGTACTGAACAGGTTCATACTCAGAATGAGAAAACTGTTGTTTCATAAATTTTGTAGAATTTTCCATTTATGGGTTTTGATTCCATCATCCCTGTTCCCCGTCATGGTGGACAAGAAGTCTTCAAGGCATTGTACATTTTGTTTTAAGTGCTTGTACAGTGCAGTCTGTAATTAACTTTGGCCCTTATCAACTTACACAGTCTTAAAATGATACTTACTTATCAGGGTAGCCTGAGTGAAAAGTTCTCAACTGAAAAGTGAAAAGAAAACCTCAGTGTTCTTTAGAGAATAGTGTCTTGTCTTTTCATTGAAAGCATCTTTTCCTAGGACGGAGGTGATAATAATAGCGGTTGTCATGTGTACCGCTCCTAGGGTTCAAATGAAAAGCATTCTTTCCTCTCCCTAATGATTGTGCACCTGGAGTGTAAGCTTTTTTATATACTGATTAATTTTTTATTTATTAGGAAATACTTGTCCTGTATTAATGCTCTTGATTTGTTTTACAGCATGAAAATATAACCATAGCTGCCACAGAGGTTATTGGAGCAATATGTAAACATCTCTCCTGGCCAGCATATATATATTACTTGAAACATTTCATTCATGTCCTGTTCACAGGACAGATCAATCAAAAGTTGGGTGTCAGGTATAATCAGACTTCTTATTTTTTTTTTAAAAAATGTGATTTTAAAATTATTTTCTGACATAATCTCTTTTTTCTTTTTTTTAATATTTTTTTTATTGGGAAAAACATATTGGAGGTACAAGGAGGTGAGGGTTGGGGGCAGGACATAATCTCTTTTTAAACTGTTTCTTTTTACACTGTATTAACAAAGTGAGGTTAATGTATTTTAAAGTTAAAAAAAAACCCTAAAATTAATGAAAATAATCATAATGTCTCTTAAAAACTTTAAATTTGCTCTCTGAATGAAAATCTGTCCTTTCACTAGCCAAATTATATTAATAATGAAATTAACGTCGCTGTATCATTTTTCCTAACAGTTTGCTGGTGATAGTGTTAGAAGCATTCCACTTCGATCACAAAACTCTCGAAGAGCAAATGGGGAAAGTTCAGAATGAAGAAAGTATGTTTTTAAAGTTTCTTAAACTAGGTTTTCCTCTCCTCCTTAGATAATTTCTGATCATGAATTAAAGAATGCAGAACTTCATCTCTTTAGAATGATTAAAAGAAGTTCAAAAGTATGCTATGTGTATCCTCATCAAGTCTTATTTAACTGTGGAGAAGCAGCTGGTAGATTCAGATCCGCTATCTTTGGGTCAGCAGCGCAACTCCTTACCCATTAGGCCACGGAATTAGGGAACATTGGCTACCTTTGTAAATGTAATGCTTGTGAAAAGTAGATTTTGCTTTAGAAACCTTGGCCAACCACAGTCCTTGGGACGCTTTCTGTTAGTTAGGACTCTGCAGCCCGGCCTCTCACTGGCTCCCATCATGCCTCACACTCTAATTGACAGTTTACTCATTAGACAGGAGTGGTGTCCACTTCCTAAACAACACACCTCTGGAAACTCAATGAACTTTGATAAATGTCATTTGTTGTAGAGAGGTTTCAGGCCTTTTGTTCATAGGGTCACTGTGAGTCGTGCTCAGCTTGAAGGCCGTCAGCAACAACAACAGACTCAAGTATGAGAAATTCAAGTCCTGGCCTTCTCATTTATATGTATTTGTCTCATGCACTTCTTACTTCTTGTCCATAGTTGATGATTAAATATTTTTTAATGATCTGTCAGACATTAGTGGAAAAGCCTTCTGAACACAATTGTGTATTTCCTTATTTGATTTAAGGTGATTTTTGTTGCTTTCTAAACCTAGACACAGTCGAAATGACTGAGGTAGCAGAGCATGAAGCCATGGAGTTAGAAGAAGGAGGTGAGGAGGGAGAAGAAAAAGAAAACACCTCTAAGAGTCTGTCGGACAACGACGAGTTGCCAGGAAATCCCGAGGCAGCAGATTCCGAAGAGACGCCCGCTGAGGAATCCGAGGGTCCCACAAAGCCCATCTCCTTCCTGCCTCAGAATAAGGAAGAATTGGAAAGAACAATTAAAAATATCCACGCAACCATAACTGGGGATATCCTACCCAAGCTGCATAAATGCCTTGCATCCACGGTAATCTTTCTGTTCGGGGGTCCAGGGAGAGTCTCTGTGAGCTGGGACTGGGTGGGGCCCTGTCTCACTGTTGCTGACAGATGTCAGGTTTGGGATTTCCCTTTATCTCCACATTCCGTGTTACATCACCCTCTGACGTCGCCAAACTCGGGCTCATCTACGCGGCTAGGATTTTGCTGTGGGGGATATATGATTGTCTCTAGAGTACATCTAAGATGACTCCCCTTTCTAAAACAAAGTTGTTAAAAATTAGATTATTTCCTTTTTTACTTCTTGACCACTGCGGCACTATTCAGAATCCATCTTTCCCCGGTAACTTAATGATCTCATATGCTAAGTGGATGACTTTATTAAATCCTGTGTGAAATTTCTCTCCTTACCATTTATGAGGCTGGAAGTCCTGACTCAGAGCACTAGTTGCAGAGGAGGGCTTTCTGTCTACCAGCTCACAGTTTAGGAGAGAGTCCCTTGTCTCTGCATCTGTGGGACCAGCATTCCTTGGAGACCTCCTTGTGTGTTAACATCATTCTTCCTCTGTGTTTCTAGGAAGTTTTTATCACAGCGACCGTGAGTCCAGAGAACACTGTTTGCTCCTAGCTCTTTCTTGGTGGTAGTAGTCCCTCCCTGTTTACCTGTCTCTTTCTCCTTTTGTCTCTTATAAGAGAAAAGCTAATGCAATCCATCACCCAGAAAAAAAAATCCCCTTACAACCTTATATTGGATCAAGGCTGAGACTCAAGTAAAACCTATTGCTTGCGTCCCCACAAATCTCTTGCAGCTGATTGGGTAATCACATCAGATCACTTCATGATTTTGTTGGTGTCTGTTGTGTCAGAACCAACTCATAGGTGGCCCACCAAAAGGTTTTCAGAAGCAGTAAAGCACATGGAAGAAGATTGCTCATTTTTCTCCCATAAAGCAGCTGCTGTATTCGAACTACGTGCCTTTGGATTGGCAGCACAACTCCTTACCACGAAGCCACTAGAGTTCCCTCGAGATCACTTCATGGTCACATCAAATCTCATCACACTGCTGCTAAACCACTGAGAATCATGGCCTGGCCAAATTGACATCTGTCCTTTAGGGGACACAATTCAATCCATGATAACCCAGTTAACAAAGAGAGCATTAAACAACTCATCCTCATGGTATCAGAACCATTAATTTTTCTGAACAAAATGGGGTTGGCAAGCTCTAGCCTGTGTGCCCAATCTAGCCCACAGATTGGTTTTATAAATAAGTTGGATTGTATACAGTCAGGCCTGTTTATTTTCATGTTGTTTCAGTACAGCAGTGCAGAATTAAGTCATTACAATATATATGGCGCATGAAGCCAAAAATATTTAGTATCTGGCCCTTGGCAGAAAAACTTCGCTGATTTTTGGTGTAAAATACTTCACTAACTTGGTTATTTTCTATGTTTGTATATAGATCATCTTAAGTGAGGCACTGTATTTGTTTTATACCAACAAGTAAATCGTTTTGCACTTGGATCAAAATGTATTCACTCAAAACTTAAAGCTCAACTTGACACAGATTTCTTGTGTTTCTTAAGTATTAGTTGTCCATCTGAGTCACGTCAGTGGAAGCCTGACTGTACTTTCTCTGTGTGCTCATTTTAAACTATTTATAGGAATAGAGAGCTCTGATGGCCTACAGGAAACAGGGTTAAGAGTTTTTGTTTTTATTCAAATCCATGCCACTTCTGTAAGTTTCATACAGTTTTCAGATTGTTTGGGTTTTATCTGTTTTCAGATAGTAAGAAACATGAGAAAGAGACATGAAAAGAGCTTACCATTGAAATGAAAGATTTCATTTAGGAATTCCCTTATCTTTGTCTTTTTTGTTTTACCTGAAACCTTTCTGGTGTTTTGTTTTTTTATATAAATATATTTAATTGTGATCTTAACAACAGTTTACAGAAAGATTAGGTTTTCATTCACTCCTTGTTGCACATTTTCTTTCTTCCTCTAGTCCTCCTCCCCTAGTTCACTTTGTAACACACCTCTTGTTCCAGATTATTTGCTGTCCTACATATAATACCTAATCCTACCTTTCAGACAGTCCTTCCTCTCATCTGTTCCCAGTGCTGTGTTCATTATCTGTCCACTCTTTTCCTGTTCATTCCTTCTACTCCCATCCCTTTGTGTCGTTCTGACTTTGTAACAGTGGTGCTGTACAGTGTTTGTCCTTTTGTGAATGAGTTATTTCACTCAGCATAATGTCTTCTGGGCTCACCCATGCTGTGTAGTATTTTACAAGTATTTTGATGCTGCTTAGTATTCCAATGCTGCCGTCCCTTCATTTGTTCATGGGTACTTGGACTCCTTCCATCTCTTCGCTGTTGTGAATAACATCAGTGTGCATCACCTGTTTGAGTCGCGGCTCTGGTTTCTTTAGGGTTTATTCCCAGTAGTTGGAAAGCTGGGTCAAATGGTATTTCTGTTTTCAGCTTTTCAAGAAAGCGCTAGACCACTTTCTATAGTGGGGGTACCATTTTACATTCCCACTAGCAGTAAAAGAGTTCCAGTCTCTCTACAACTTCACCAGCATTTGTTGTTTGCTGCCCTAATGAACTTCACTGTTGTTGCTGGGGTGAGATGCTACCTCAGAATTGTTTTAATGAAACATTTCTTATAGACCAAAAGAGAAGAAGAGCACAAGCTCATCAAGTCAAAGGTTGTGAATGACGAGGAAGTGGTTCGTGTGCCTCTGGCTTTTGCCATGGTTAAACTAATGCAGTCCCTGCCACCGGAAGTTATGGAAACGAATCTGCCAAGGTACATTAGGGGACACGTTAGGAGAGTTCAGTAAAACTCAAAATTACTTCTTGAACACCCTTTGTCAGTCGGAGCAGTCCTGTCACTCTTTGCTATGGTTTTGAGGTCTTCATTGGGAAATTTAGATTATAAGTAATTAAGATCTCTAAGGTCCTTATGTTTATTCTTGCTTCTGTTGACTTGTTTAATCCCTTTTTATATTTCTCATCTCCTAGTATTTTGCTGAAAGTGTGTGCCCTTCTCAAGAACAGAGCACAGGAAATCAGGGATATTGCACGCAGCACTCTCACCAAAATAATAGAGGATCTGGGTGTGCACTACCTGCAGTACATTTTAAAGGAATTACAGAGTACACTTGTGCGTGGTTATCAGGTAAAGTGCACGGTGGCCTTTATATTCATTTGGATTGTACTCGTGATGTTTGTATTCGTCTTCAGTAAGATTGATTTACTTCTAATCAATATTTAAGAAATCTGATCTTGAAAAGCTTCTTTATTATATTTATTAAGGAGATTAAGAGGCTCTCATTTACATGACTTGCTTTTTTCCTCTCTTGAATCACATTATATTTTGTTTTGTATTCTAAATTCTTTATATGATGCTTGTTGAGTGTACTGACTGGATTGTCCCACATGAGAATGTCTAAGAACATACACACAGTGAAATTTGTTTAAGAGTTGAAAATTTGCTATTGTTGATCATAATAACAGCGAATGCCAGGCAGAGTTCCAGGCTGTGGAGTTTCTTGGCCCACGCACAGTGTGATCATAGGCCCTACGGCACAGAGCTTGTCAGCAACACAGAACCTCCAGCCCTCCGGCTGGCCTGCAGGATCCACGTCTGCATTTTAATAAGACATCCCGGTGACTTAACATTGGAGAAACCACCGCTTACTATTTACCCAAGCAAGATTTATGGTGGTTAGCTTTATAACCTAATTCTATTGATAGATGAGCTTTCTTGAAAATTCAATGGTTTACAAGTCTGACACACTAAAAACATTAATCTTAACTTTATCTCTTTGTATAATTTTAAAGACAGTTGTTCAAGAGATAACCATACACATATTACATCACACTTGGTCTCTGTATCCCATTTTCTGAAAAATGCTGATTGTATAGTACTTAATTTGTTTGCTTCATGATACTTCATATATCTGTTAAATTTCATTCAACGTTTCCAGCATTCTTAATTCACAGGTTAGTTTTGAAGTCCCAAACTGTTAGTCCTTTCTTTATAAATCCCTGACCTGATTTCATTATCATGGTAGACCTGAAATAGGTAATATATTTCTGAACAGCTTTCATACTAAGTAATAATTTAGATTAAAACTTCAGTTAATGTCATTTATGACCTTAATCAGTGTTTCTCCATACAATAACTTTGACATTTTTTTAGTATTATTTTCTTAACCATCCATGTTCTTAGTAGACCTTGTATTTAATGTCTATATGTATGTAATTTTAGGTCCATGTGCTGACTTTCACTGTTTACACATTGCTGCACGGCCTCACACACAAGCTACAAGTTGGGGATTTGGACTCCTGCTTAGATATAATGATCGAGGTAAAACTTATTTAAAAGAATTCTGATTTCTTTAGAGAGCAGAGAACATCTCCACAAAAGAAATCATCAGATATATGGTGTGATGTTTAGATAAAAATGTGCTTGCCAGAGCTTTATTTATCGTTGTAGAAATTATGAATAATCAACTTTTTAAATTTGCTAATTGGATTAATCAGGGAAAATTAACATCTTGCAAAGACTAAATTTGCTATGAAGCCTTTTGTTCACCAGTAAGAACTGTAGATATTAATAGTTTTATCTCAAAATATTGACATTAACTTCAGTAATTAAGAACATTTTAAGAAATGCTTACAGAGAAATTAAGCTACCTTTTTGGTAGTGTCAAGAAGTACCTGTCCTTATACTTAAGCAATTGTTTATATAAGTTCATGTGTGTGTTTGGGTTTTTTCGTTTCCCATTAGCATTGCCCACCAGATGCTTCTTTTAGTATTTGTTTTTTGAAAAATTTATTCTTAAATTGTGTTGAAAACAAATCTAATAGAAAACCCTATTGTCTAGCTTCAGTCCTGGCCAATTTGCTTTCCTTTATTTGGCCATTGTTGTTGTTGTTAAGTGCCGTCGAGTTGCAGGTGACTCATAGCGACCCTATGAAGGAGAGTCCTCGAGCTTGGGTGCCTTTCATCCTCTCTCCAGGTTCATAGGGTTTCCGGAGGCAAGCTGTTATGGAAGTGAATGCCGCTCCTCCTTCCATGCTTGTTTTAATCGGGGAGCTCCACCCCACTCTCTGTCCGCATTGGGTGGCCAACCATTAATGTATTTGACACATCCGTGTCACAGTGTTCAGCCTCACACCAACCACAAGTGACCACTGGACGGCAACTTGTACACCAGGGCTATACGACCTAGAGGAATGTCTGAACAAAAACAATGAAAGACTGGCCTGAGGGCCATGGGTTAAAAGTCACCCACCTTTGTCTTGGCAGCATCATCTTGGTAGCACTGGGCCAGCTGATCGATCTCTCTCTCTCTCTCTGTTGATATTATTGTTGTTAAGTGCCGTCGAGTTGCAGGCAACTCATAGTGACCCTATGAAGGAGAGTCCTCGATGCTTGGGTGCCTTTCATCCTCTCTCCAGGTTCATAGGGTTTCTGGAGGCAAGCTATTATGGAAGTGGATGCCAGTCCTCCTTCCACACTTGTTTTAATTGGGGAGCTCCACCCCACTCTCTGTCCACATTGGGTAGCCAACCATTAATGCATTTGATGTTATTTGGCCATAGCCGTTCTTTTTATCAGAAACCACTTATATTGGCATTTTTCTCTATGTGACTGTAAATCCTTTTTATTCCCTCAAAGATTTTTAACCATGAATTGTTTGGTGCCATTGCTGAAGAAAAAGAAGTAAAGCAGATCCTCTCCAAAATCATGGAGGCGCGAAGAAGCAAGAGCTATGATTCTTACGAAATCCTGGGCAAGTTTGTAGGAAAAGATCAAGTTACAAAGCTGATCCTTCCATTAAAGGAGGTAAAGGCATGAATGCAGTTCAGAAAATCCCAACACTGGCAATATTACCGCTTCCTGAAAAGAACCTGCAAGGTTAACCCTACCACTGCATTTGAGCATCAGATTTCCCTTGATGCTGAGGACACCAGTGCCATATGTCCGCTAGATGGCAGCCCTGAGCTGACTAGGCCTATAGTGACCAATGTGTGTCATTTTATGTGCTGTCAAGGTGGAATGACCCAGCGCTGACCTTGCGGGTTTTCAGATGCAATAAATCATGTGGGCGGAAACTGCCCAACCTTCGCCTGTGCACAGCAAGTGGATTCGAACTGCGTGTCTTTGAGATGGCACTGGGCCACCACTAGGCCCCCAGAGCCCCCCAGTGTATGTCATAGACCAAAAAGAAAAGCAAAAAAATGTGGTTCGAGTAAGTTTCACTCCTGGGTCAAGTTAGGATCCTGGCCTTTGGAGTTAGACTACTACTCCCAGATTACCGAGAAGAAACTAATTGGCATTAATTAGTATTTATTATGGTCTAAGCACTGTACTAGGGAGCTCTGATGGCTTTAGTGGTAAGCAGCTGGGCTGCCAACCCAAAGGTCATCATTCAAATCCACCAGCTGCTCCGTGAGAGTTGTTAGTAGGCGCTGTCAGGTCAAAGATGGGCAGTCGCTTCCTGTGTGATTTACTGCCTTATGAAAAGCTGCTGGAGAGTCAGCTCTGAGTCAGTTCTAACGTGACAGTGCATTGTACTACCTCATTGCTTCTAATTTACACAACTTCCCCTTGAGATGAGCTCTGGTGGCCTAGTGGCAAAAAGCTGCGCTATAATCACAAAGGCATGCAGTTCGAGGCCATAAGCTACTCCACAGGAGGATGGACCGTCTCCACCTGTGTAATTAATTGCCTCTGAAAACCCACAGGAGGGTCTGCTGTAGGTCGGTTCTGACACTATGATTTACTCGCTTTTTTATTTTTCATACCTATTAGAGCAGTGAACATCCCACAAATAGTATTATATTTTATTATCATTTTATTAACTATAATATATAAGCTGTATAGTTCAGATATTTTTATTCAAGGTTCACATCTTATCAGATCCCATTCTGATTATTAGATATATTCTGAGGACAGAAGGAGTCTGTCAGCAGATTTGCTCAAGTTGAACGTCCTGGATTCCAGTTAAGTTCCGCTAATTTGACCCCCTAATTAATAATACCTACCCCCGGGGGCTTGACTGTTACAGTACATCATTATCCTGATTTCCTATAAACTAGAAAAACCTCAATTGCCATCAGGTCAGAACTGACACATAGCTAACCTTCATTGAGTTTCAGAGACTCTAAATCACCGAGGAGGAGATTTTCCATCTTTCTCCCTCATAGCTGCTGGTGGATTTGAACCGCCAGAGAAGAGTGATCTTTGTGTTAGCAGTGCACCTCCCTCCAGAGGAGGCCACCAGAGTTTCCTCGGTTTCCTGTAAGCAGTGATTAAGTATTAGGCTGGTTTTGTGTTTGTGTGCTTGCCTATAAGCTATCTCCTTAGATGCAGTTGGAAGGAGCCCTGATAGCACAGGGGTTACACACTTAGCTGTTAAAGTTGATTCTAACCCATCTGATAGCTTTGACAGAGAAAGGCCTGAGGATCCACTTCTGTAAGTACTACATCCAAGAAAATTCTCTAAACCATTTCTGTCAGTCATGTTGGCTCACGTTAAGTTGGAATAGGGAGCTCTGGTAGCTTAGTGATAAAGAATTGCACTGCCAACCCAAAGGAGGACAGTTCAAATCCACCAGCTCATCTGTGGAAGAAATATGAGCAATTCTCTTCTTGTGCAGTTTGTAGCTTCTTAAACCTGCTCAAGGGTCAACTCTGAGTTGATTCTCACTTGGTGGCACACAACAACAGCAATTTGAGTTGGAATAGACCCAACCACACCCTAAGATAATACTTTTTGTGGATTGGCTTATTAGAAGTGTGAAGGGGGGGCGGAGAGAAGGGTACAACAATAAATGAATGGAATTCCAAAATCTCTGTAGATGTTCATTGCAATAAAAAATAAATTCATTAATTTAAAAAAAAAAAAAAGGAAGTGTGAACAGATCATCTTTCAAGCAGTGAGCCGAGGGAGCAGGGAAAGAGGGGGAGAAATTCAGAAGCACACTGGTTGCTCATTTTGGTTTCTCTGTGGGAAGGCTACTGTTAGATTTTACATGACATGATGTATGTTGTTGTTGGTTTTTTGTGTTTTTTTTTATTAAATGTTATTAATTTTAATGAACATTTACAGAGATTTTGGGTTTCCATTCATTCATTGTTGCACTAATGTTGTTGTTGAGTGCTGTCCAGTGGGAACTGACGTGTAGCTGACCCTCCAGTGGATTTTCTGAGGTGGTAAATCGCATGGGAGGAGACAGCCAGCCCATCCTTGTCCCGTAGAGCAGTAGGTGGATTCGAACCGTGTGTGTTTTTTATTTTGGCGCAGCGTCTTACCACCAGGCCACCAGAGCTCCCATTATCTGTACATTAGAAATTTATCAAGTATTTTTTTATTAGGAAAAATGAGCATGTATTAAAAGCAGATGTATAAAACAGTTACAACAAACCAACAGTAATGTATAACATTTATGTTTACTTTTAGATCTTACAAAATACCACGAGTTTAAAACTGGCTCGGAAGGTTCATGAAACCTTACGCCGAATCATAGCGGGATTGATTGTGAATGAGGAGATGACGGCAGAATCCATACTATTGCTCAGCTATGGCTTGATCAGTGAAAATCTCCCCCTGTTAACAGAGAAAGAAAAGTAAGTTTAGGCTGAGAGTGAGGTGGGGGACTATCCGGGAGATGCTTGCTCCTCATAAGCCTTTCAGCTCATTCAGTTCCTCCCTCCCTCCCACATTTCTCTGATGTTTTACTCTGTCTTAGGCCAAAACCTGTCAGGATGTAGACATTTAATCTTGGACATTTCAGAGAAAACTTCTATAATAGGGCTATTTTCTCTTTAGAGTATTAGTGCTCCGAAGCCGTCTGAAGTTATGCTAGGATGAATGTGTTTCGCATCTCTTCCTTATGTTACCTGCATTGCTCCTTGCTGTCATGCTCTGGGGGAATGTTGACTTCTGAAAGCTAGGTGTTCATATACAGAGTGACAACCGTATTGATTGCTTCTCAGGGCTTTAAGAGAAAAACTGTTTCATGCTGCTCTCCTAATTTCTGGGGGCCACTGTCTCTTACTTACTCTTAGATGGGTTCCTGTAGTTTCCTTTAAAATTATTTATAGGGATTTTTATTCTAATTATTCATTGAATCAATAGGTATTTCTTGTTCTGATCAAGCAGATACTTAGACCTTAAAATTTTTTTAAAATACTTTACATATCAATAAACTTCCTCAGTATTTTGCTTGCGTAACAAAACACACACCTTGATGCAAAAAAACAAACCCAAAACCCACCACTATCCCAAAACCCCAAGAGAACTTTGGCATTTGTTTTAGAAATCAAAGGAAGTCTCCACTTACACTTCACCTCCCATTACATGTGTGTTGTTCAGCCTGAGCTGTTTCTGAAGGTGATCCTAGTTGCTTTGATCAACAACCTCACAGTGTCTTATGTGTCTCTGAGAGGTGAGGTGAGGGCTGAGGGGATATGTATATAAATGACACCTTAATGAAGACAAGGCTTCTATCAGCAGAGAGGCCACAGTAACATCTTAGGATGCAGCCCTCATGTCGTCCCTCCTGACCTTCATTCCTTTTGTGGTTGTCAGAAATCCAGCAACGCCAGCTCCAGATCCACGCCTGCCCCCCCAGAGCTGTCTTCTGCTGCCCCCAACTCCAGTTCGAGGCGGACAGAAAGCCCTCGTGAGCAAGAAAACCAACATGCACATATTTATCGAGTCTGGGCTTCAGGTAAGAATTAAGCATGATCTGAGACCTGCTGCCCCAGTGAGTCTCCATCTGTGAATTCTCTATTGACTCTGGTACTGCCCACGGGAAAGCCTTCATTGTCAAGAAAGGATTTCATTTCAGTTATGTTGGTCATACATGTGAGCTAGGCTGGAGGGACTTGTGCTGCTAACCCAAACACCAAAGCTATGGTGGTTCAAATCCACCCGCAGTTCCAAGGGTGAGAGAGAGACCATCTCCTCCTGTGTGACTTCCAGCCTCAGAAACCCACGGGAGGGTCAGCTGCAAGTTGGTTTCAAGTTTGTTTGGTTTTTTTCTCCCTTAAGTTTTATTATTTCTTTCTCCCAGTATATGCTTTGATAATATAAACACCCTGGAATTAAATTATTCTGGCCTGCTGTTTATTGTGGTTTTGCCTCTGAGTACCTGTGAACCACCTTAATTTGTTGTTTTTTTAAGATAGCATTTAAATATAAAATAAAAAATGGCTGTGAATAATTAAATGAAAAACAAATTTAAAAATATAAAAACAAAAATCTGAACCTTCAATCTCCTTTTTTTTAAAAAAAAAATAATTTTAATGAACATTTACAGAGATTTTGGATTTCCATTCATTCATTCATTGCTGCACAGTCTCCTTCTTAAAACCCTTTAAGGGGAGCTCTGGTGGCCTAGTGGCAAGAAGCTGCACTGCAGTCCCAGAGACACATGGTTCGAATCCACCAGATACTCTGCCGGTGAAGGAGGGACAGGCCCCTCCTGTACCAGTCAGATCTGATTTGACAGTACACACACACAAAAAAAAATAATAAAATAAAGAAATTAATATATGGAAAAAAAAAGCCCTTTAAGAGGGGCCCTGGTGGCACAGTGCTTAAGTGTTCAACCACGAACCAAAAGATCGCAGTCCAAACCCTGAGAGCACTTTGTGGGAGAAGATGCAGCAGCCTGCTGCCTTAAAGATTCCAGCTGTGGATACCCGACGGGGTGTTCTGTGCAGTGTTGGGTCACTGTGATTCAAAATCGCAGCATTAGCAGTGGGTGAAACCATTCATTTGCTTTCATTCTTCTACAAATGACTCCCTCATTTCAGCCACAGAGGCCTCACTTTGTATTGCATTCCTCCACCACCCATACCCGTCACGTTCATGTCCTTACAGTTGTATAATGTCCCCACTGTTTCCAGCTCTAGGACCTTGTTACTCACTCTTCCATCCACGCAGGTCCCTACAAAGCTCTCACAGCACCCGGCATGCCGCCTCTCCAGCCCTGAAACCCATTGACATTGAGTTGATTACAACTCAGAGCAGCCCTCCACCAAATCTCCGACACAGTGCAAGAGGAGACTGCCCATCCTTCTCCCACAGAGCACCCATTGGATTAGGACTGCTGACCAACACTTAACACTAGAGCTCCCTTTCTGGCAATTAGCACAAATTGATTTCCTTTTCTTCCTGCTAGCTAAGATCCATCAGGGTAGAGACCATTTTTTTTGGCCGTTCCTGCATCGTGAGTGTTGAGCCAGCTCCTACAACTTTATTATAGACACTAAGAGTCCATGTGGTATTGAGAACTAGAATCTCAGCTACACAACAAACACGCACCTTCTCGACTTAATGAGAGTCCCCAAGCAGTTTCCAAGTTCATAAAAATGTTTGTCCTACCAGTAAAAGAACTTGACTGTTTGACACATGTCTCTTGCAAACTCATTAGGTCTTAGGAGTGATTGGTAGGAAATATCTTTTCTGTTTTTATTTCCTCTTTTAGCTGCTGCATCTCAGTCTGAAGAATTCCAAGATCAAGTCTTCAAGTGAGCATGTTTTGGAAATGTTGGATCCTTTTGTCTCTCTCCTCATTGACTGCCTGGGTTCCAGGGATGTGAAGGTGAGTGTGGGTTCACAGTCCATGTCGAAGCATCTGCTCCTTTTCAGGAAGAGTGTCACTCAACACCACGTAGAACTACTTGTGGGCTTGGCATGTCTCTGACAGGGTGATTTTATTTCAAAAGTGCTTTATGACATCAGGAATCACCACACTTCCTGCTTTAAATTGT
Source organism: Elephantulus edwardii (assembly GCF_000299155.1). Classification (NCBI taxonomy): domain Eukaryota; kingdom Metazoa; phylum Chordata; class Mammalia; order Macroscelidea; family Macroscelididae; genus Elephantulus; species Elephantulus edwardii. The sequence goes on from NW_006399818.1 coordinate 10,452,541, forward strand.
TTCTCTGCTTGAATAATCGGATGCGTTTGGCTAGCCTTTCTCCATTATTCCATTTTACCCTCCTGACAGCACCTTCATGAGGGTGGGTGCTATTTCACTTCTCAGGCCAGTAATCATCAGTAGCACCTCTTCTCCGTTATCACTACTACTACTACACAGTGCTATGAATCTTAAAGATTCATCTCGGATCCTAACAGCAACCTATGAGACTTAATATGCTATTATTTCTTTTTTGTGGCTGAAAAAACTAGGGCTTAGGCAAAGTCACTCGCTCAAGACCCTGGTCTACCAGGCTCCAGAGCCTTTGTACCTGCTGTTTCTGCATGTTACTTCTTGACAGCTGAAGATGCCGAGAGGCTACATAACATCTCCACAGTCCAACAAGTAAAATGTCTCAGAGCTGAGATTTGAGTCTGGAGCTTTTGATGTCAGGCTCATTCTTTTATGTTTTTATCTAATACCACCAGCCCAGTGAGGACATCACAGTAATCAGAGCAGCAGCGGCTACATTAGAACTGAATTAGGTGATGTCTAAGGTTTGGCCTCACTATCCACGGATTCTCTGTGTAATCACACAAGCCCTCAGAATAATGAATTCTATTTCATTTTTCCCATGTTTAATTTCTGAGCCAGCCGTGGGTGTCTTAAATACAGAGATGTTGTCATTTTATTACCATTGTGTTTCTAATAGTCAGTGGAGCACTATTAAGCTTTTTAATATAAGCTTAAGACAAATCAATTGAAGTAGCACACTAGACAATAGAAGTAACTTATGATGTACTTTTTCATACACACACAATTTTTTTTTTCTAAAATTGGTAAACCCATCTAGTCGTTTACCTGTCAGGGCCAAGCATTTGTTACATGAGTACGCCTTCTCCTTTGCTTATTTATGCTGGATCCTCACTTGCCATTGGGGAGCCGTGCAAAAGGGAACAGACAGCCTCTCATCATCTTGCATTTGGGACACAGTTCTCAGAGAGTGGGCCTGTTTCGTTCAATTGACTGACAGTCCACCCAGCCCCTGGGGCTGGAGTCTTGAGTTTTGTAACCACTTCAGTTTCGATCCTTTGCTTTTTTCAGGTGATCACAGGCACTTTACAGTGCCTCATCTGGGTCTTGAGATTCCCCTTGCCTTCCATCGAAACAAACGCAGAGCAGCTGACAAGACACCTGTTCATTTTGCTGAAGGACTATGCAAAACTTGGGGCTGCCAGGGGGCAGAATTTCCACCTGGTGGTCAATTGTTTCAAGGTGAGGTATTTTCATTTGCCCTGAGAGAAAGCCAGGATCAAGTTACATCAAATAGCATTTTCCCCTCATCATTCCTTTTCATCTTGGTCAAAATTGCTTGCCAGATTGCTTTCTGAAGCCAAGAATTTTTAAGCTCCTTCTCATGTACTATGGGCATGTTTCCAGGAGGGATCAGTCTTTGGAGAAAGACAGCATGTTTGGAAGGGTGGAGGGACAGTGCAGGAAAGGAAGACCCTGGATGAGACGAATCGACACAGTAATTGGGGTAATCGGGGCAGGTGTGTCAGAGACAGTGAGATTGGCTCAGGATAAGCTTCAGAGCTCTTGTAAGTAGGGTTGGCACATAACAACAAGACAGATGCTCTCCTCTGTGAATGTTAGCGTTCTATCCAGTCATCATTGTCCCACTAGATTCTGGTTAGTGGGACTTGATGGTGGCTAACCTTACTGTTGTAACTTGCAGTGTGTGACCATACTTGTGAAGAAAGTGAAGTCTTACAAGATAACTGAAAAACAGCTGCAAGTCCTGCTGGCGTATGCGGAGGAGGACATCTATGATACCTCAAGACAAGGAACTGCATTTGGTCTTCTCAAGGTACGATGTCACTGGTGTGGGGACTTCTGCCGTTGGTGAGCCTCGCGTCAGATGTTGAGGATGATGTGTAACACAGTGTTGGACGAGTTCAGGACTTTGGAAACACATAGAGCTCATACAGATGATTATGGCTTGCGTGGGTCAATTTTACCCAGCTTATCTTCTAATTAAAATGTAAACGTAAGCTCCATTTTAGCATTTCCTAGGAAATATATTTCCTGTACAAATAATTGCTGTGTTAAATTTTGGTTTTTCTTTCAAAGATACTTCAGTTATGTTTGAGAACTGCCTGTTATTACTCTAACATAAGTGACTCTCTACCCAGCTGCAGTACAACCCAAGAATGAGTCTGTTTTTCACTTTGTATCTTAGGCCATTTTATCAAGAAGATTATTGGTTCCGGAAATAGATGATGTCATGCGTAAAGTATCCACCTTGGCCATCTCTGCACAGAGTGAACCCATCAGGCTCCAGTGTAGACAGGTTTGTACAGTGAGCTGCTTATGTTCCCACCTGCTGGACTCTGCCTTATTTTATATTTTGTTTTTAAGTAGAGAGATGTTGACATTGAGTTTGGAAGACTCTCTTGTTCAAGTTGTTGCCTTATTCAAAGACTCTGGAGCCCATTTGCACACCCAAGTGTGAATAGAGTCTCTCAGTCAGCCAAGAGTAGTAGTTGAGTCCACTGTGTGACAGAGGGGATGAAGAGTTACATTTTGTCCCCTGCTGCATTATGTTCTTAAAAAAGGTCTCTGTTAGGACATTATGCAGAGTGAAATATCTCAGACACAAAAGGACAAGTACTGCATAGTGCCACTATTGTAAAATGGAACTGACATCAGGGTTGGGGGAACCTAAGAAAAGAGGGGATAAATAACATATACTGCATAGAAACAGATGAGGGAGAGAACTGTTAAAAAGAAATATAGGATTAGGTATTATTTTCATGACAAGATTACAGAAAGATAAATGCATAATAAAGTGGACTGGACTTGGGGGAGGGGATTGTATAAGAATGAAAGATTTTTTTTTTCAAAGAGAAAAACAAACTGTGGGGGATGGATGGGCAGGGAGGAAAATGTGCAACAATGAATGAATAAGGAAAAATTAAAAGGAAAGAATATGCTGTGTATATATACACACACACACACACACACACACATGTATATGTACTGCATTTAAAAAATCATTAATTTTTTTAAAAAAAAGGTCTTCATCCCTTGGCTACTTAACACTTACCTCTGAGTAGAGGTTGGCCAGAAGAGCTGTAGAGAAAATCTCTGTGGTCTCTATCCCATGAGCACATACCACAAAACAAAAAGCCATAAGCACAAAACAGAAATTCCACAAATAATTGATTAGTCATCACAAATTCTGTGAGGAAAAATTTGCTATCATATTTCATCAGTTCTAAGGCAAACCTTTATGCTGCAAAGAAAGTAAAAACTTGGACACAGAGATAGGATACCATCAGTTATAAGATCCATGCTAACTTCAAGTATAAAAAGCTGTGCATATGATATGGTGAAATGCAGAGTGCCTAAATAAGACATCTGATAAGGTGAGATCCCTGCCTAGGGCTAGAGGTCAGGGAAGGCTTTCCCAAAGATTCATGTTAAAGCTCCTGTTTGAAAGAAGACTTAACCTTCCAGGTGAAGGGAGGAGCAGTAAACACCTGAGGTAAATGAGCCTTGAAGTGGCTAAGGAAAAGCCTAGGAACTAAAGGGAGGAGGAGGAGAAGATGAGCCAAGTTAAACAGGACCCTGCCATGTTGTCAGAGGCACCTTCTCAGGGGAGTGGGGAAATGTCTGGGGCTTCTGCTCCCAGAAGAGTAAGAAGTTATTGAAATAATTGTATAACTTTGATCCCCAGGTTTTCCTGAAATACATTCTGGACTATCCCCTTGGTGACAAATTGAGACCAAACTTGGAATTCATGCTTGCTCAGCTGAGGTAAGCCGCAGCACAGATACTCAGAGGCATTTCCTTTGACAAGGACATGCGTCTTTAAAAGGACAAAAAAAATGTCACCTAATGATGCTCTTCTGTATGAATCCTTCGCTTGATTACCAGGCTTCGTGTTGGCTTTTTATGGCAATTCCAGAAATTGTTTTTCTGTCCAGTGTTACCATTGGTTAAGTTTAAAACTGCTCAGTAGTTGGCAGACTTACATGGACTCATTGAAGTTGGCACCTTGGTGCAGCCTTTTCTGGTTTTGGGTTTTTATTTTGGGGATTTTTTTGTGTGTGTGTGGTTATTCTTAGTAAATTTAAAAGACCCTGTCCAGACAATGTATTGTTGTTCCCCTAGCTATGAACATGAGACCGGAAGAGAATCGGCCTTGGAAATGATTGCCTATCTCTTTGACACCTTCCCTCAGGTACGGTGAATCACCAAACACAAACTTGAGTTTTGCTTCGCTACATCCCTGAAACCCCTGCCTTCCCTTTAAGTCATCTGTGAGAATTCTGTCTTGGCGGGGCTCACAAACGCCTGTTTTCTTTTAGGGGCTGCTCCATGAGAACTGTGGAATGTTCTTTATTCCTCTTTGTCTAATGCTGGTCAACGATGACTCTGCCACGTGCAAAAAGATGGCCGCCATGACAATCAAGTCTTTACTCAGTAAAATTAACCTGGAAAAAAAAGACTGGCTGTTTAATATGGTTACCACCTGGTTTACTGCAAAAAAGGTGAGGAGGGGATAATGTTTGTGTTTCTGAGTACTGCTTTGTATTATTATTATTGTTGTTCTGTTCCATGGGGTCGGAACCAACCCGTAGCTGACCCTCTAGTAGGTTTTCAGAGACAATAAATTGCATGAGAGGAGGTTGCTCATCCTTCTTCCACAGAGCAGCTGGTGGATTTGAACTGCTTACCTTTGAGATTTTAGTATAGCTTCTTAGCACTAGGCTACAGAGCGCCCACAACAAACTTAACCAGACCCTTGCTGATGAATTATTTTGTTTCTCTAATACTTGAGTAATTTTTTATTAATTCTGGTATCTCTTGACCAGGTCTGCCACCATCATCCTGGCTTTTCTTTGTAGAATGGGGAAACAAAGATCCTAGATTATTAATTGACTTGTTGCAGACCCACATATTGGAGGAGAGATGAAACTTCTCTCCCTCCTTTTTTTTTTTAATTGTAATGAAAGTTTACAGAGACTTAGGGTATCCAGTCATTCACTGTTGCACTTTTCTCCCTGCCTACTCCCTCCCACCCATTCACTTTTCTCCTTGAAAAGAAAAACTCATTGCTGTGCAGTCCCTCGCCCCACGTCCATTGCACTGTGCAGCCCTCATTCTGGACTCCTGTCATGACGATAATACCCAATCATATATCCCTTTTAAACAGTTCTCTCCCTCATCTGTTGCAATGCAATATACATTGTTCCTCCCCTTCTACTCTGTCTTCCCTCAACCCCAATGTCAGTCCTGTTTTACAATAATGGCCCTATGCAGTATTTGTCCTTTTGTGACTGAGATAGTTTTACTCACCATAATGTCCTCTAGGGTCATCCACTTAGCATAGTAATTCATGAGTTCTTTGTTTTTCAGTGCTGCATAGTATTCCATTGTGTGAATATACCAGGGCTTCTCTATCCATTCGTTTGTTGATGGGCACTTGGGTTGTTTCCAGCTCTTTGCTATTATGAAAAAAGCCACAATATCCATTCTTTTTATTATTATTTAACAGAAAAGAAAAAACAACTTATTTAAGTGTTCAGTGGATGATAATATAAATGCCGCCTTTTTTAAATGTTAGTCTTGGGTATGAAGGTTTATCCAACATTTTATCATGTTTTCCACCAAACAAATCTCCAAATGTAATAATTTCTGACATTATGAAGAACTAATTTCATTGTCTGAATGCTGGGGACAGAGTAACCTCTTACCTGCATTGAACATTTTCAAATCGTTTTGACATTGTGTTGTGTTTTGGTTTTGGTAGCGCTTAAATAGACAACTGGCCGCCTTGATCTGTGGCTTATTTGTGGAAAGTGAAGGAGTTGATTTTGAAAGGAGACTTGGCGCTGTACTTCCTGTGATTGAGAAGGAAATTGATCCTGAAAACTTTAAAGATGTAAGTAATATGCTAGGGAATGAATGAAGCCTTTGCTGATTTGTGTTTAGAATGTTCTTTATTAATATTATCAAGAATTAATGTCGTTAAAACTTCTTTTAAAAATACAGGTTGTTAGGGAGCTCTGGTGGCCTAGTGGCAAGAAGCTGCACTGCAATCCCAGAGGTGTGCGGTTCGAATCCACCAGATGCTCTACTGGAGAAAGAGGGGCAATCTCCTCCTGTACCAGTCAGATCCAATTTGACAGTACACACAAAAAATATAATAAAATTTAAAAAAAAATGGAGGTTGTTGTGTTCTGTCCAGTTGGAAGCTGACCCTCCAGCAGTTTTCAGAGGTAGTGTAAATGCTTAAGAGGAGAGTGCCCATCTTTCAGCCCTAGAGCAGCGGATTCAAACCACATACCTTTATGTTGGCAGTACAATTCCTAACCACTTAACCACCAGAGCTACCTAAAATAGGGGCCAGAACTACTGAAATACTGCACTTTAAACCTTTAACCAAAAATATCCCCTAACAGCTCTTCAAATATAACAGCTCGATTTAGGTAGCCTAGTAAAAAGTATTTGCCTTGAACATTGTCCTCTTGTAAGAACTCTCAGTGCAGAATCAATGCAAGAACAGCAACTGAAAAGTCTGCTTACGACCTTTAGAAGGTGCTGAGTTTATGTTAATGAGGAAAGTATAACTCTGAAAAGGAACGTGAGAATAGTGCACACCTCGAAGAATGTAATCAGTGTCTCTGAATGTTACGTGTAGGACCAGTTGGATTGTGTTTATTTTGCTGTGTGCACTCGCAGCAACCAAAGCTTTTAGAGAACGGGGATGTTTTAAAGTTACTTACCTTCCGTAACGTATGAAGATCAGTGGGATGATTTCATCCCCACATGCATTTGGCAATATCTAGAGGCATGTAGTGTTGTCATCATGTGAGGACAGGTACTGCTAGCATCCCTACGTCCTCAGGAAAGAATTTCCAGTTGCCTTGTGTGTAAGAACCAAGACTGAGAAATCCTAATGTGAATTGACTTGCTATGGTCAATGCCTCTCAGATACTTTGAGATTAATGTCTTTGTTGATGTGTCTCCGTCTTGTTGTAGATAATAGAAGAGACTGAAGAAAAGGCTGCCGATCGCCTTCTGTTTAGTTTTCTTACACTAATCAGTAAACTCATCAAGGAATGCAATTTAATTCAGTTAACCAAGCCCTCTGAGATCTTGCGTAAGATCTGGTGTAAGTATTTTCCTATTATTTAAGTCTAAAAACAAGCACGTATGCTGCGCTAGAATCCCTGTGCATAGATTGTTTTGGAAATTAGCAAATGATGAACATTTCAGATACTATATAATGGGGAGAAAAGTGATGAGGAGAAGAAAATTGAGAACCTTTGCCAGATCCATTACAGTGAATATTTCTTCTGAACAAGACAGATACGTATTTGTGACTTTGAAGTTTCACATATTTATTTTTTCCTATTTAAAAATGGTACGTTTTCCTTATAAAAGAAATAATACTAATTAGGCAGGAAAAAACTTTCACAAAGCCCAGTATGCTACTTGAAGATAATCCGGTAAATGTTTCCATCCAGCCTTTCTCACTGTTGCAGAAGCCTAGGAGGTTGGCCTGTTGCTCTGTTTTTAGAGCGTTTGCATAGACCCATCGAGGCCTTTATAGCCTGTTTATTTCCTCTTAGAACAAATCTAATGAATGTTCAAGAATTGAGCAATAGATCATCATGTAAACGTACCTTTGATTTTACTAAACTTGGAGCATTTAGGTCAGTAAAAAAATCTCACTCTGAAAAATAAGACCTTAGTGTTTTGAGATTTTGTTTTGCTTTGTAGAATTAGCTTAAAGTTCTCCGTTTAACGCACTGCTGTTGAGTATACTCTAAGCCTCCATTGGATTTCCCAGGCTATACAAACATCTTACGGGAGGAGACGGCCTGTCTTTCCCCCCGTGGAACAACTGCTGGCTTCGCACTGCCAGCATTTCCGTCAGCAGCCCAACAAGTTAGGCACCACACCGCCAGGGCTGCTCCAGTTATGAGCGTCATTATTCCCTGCCATCAAGTCAGAACCAGCTCCTTCCTAGCTGTGGGTTTGCATAGGCTGTAGATGGCCTCAGAGGACATTGCCCATCTTTCTCCTAAGGAGCAGCTGGTGGATTTGAACAGCTTGCTTTTGAGTTGGCCCCATAACTCCTTACGCGCACTAGGGACAATAGGCATGAACGTGAGTGCTTTAAGTATCCACCCAGTTCAGGAGCCTAAGCTCCCAATTCTGTGAGACTTAGTTGTTGACAAAGGACCTACTCTAGTGGGGCTCCGCCGGGATACGGCAAACTTATTGCAGATTTATGCAGAGCAGAAGCATCACTGTGTTCTGAAAACCTAGCAGCCTAGACTACAACTTGGAGAAATATATAGCATAGTAAGGCAGGATTTCATCCTCCTCCCAGCTCCCACATTATAGAGTTCCTCCTGGGATTCTCTGTGTTGAGATTTATACTGAAAGCTTACATAAGTGAGTGGGTTAGTCCTGCCTCACCTGTTAGAGTTTGGCAAGTCACTTACGCTATGTGGGACATGGGCTTCCTCATTGGTAAGATGAAAGAAAATGACAACCCCAGAGCTGCTGTGAGATCTGAATGAAGGCATACGTGAGACTCTCTTAGCACATAGCACGTCCCTGCACTTAGCACATAGAAAGTCTTCCAGAAGTGATTGGCAGATCTCTTAAGAGTTTGACAGTTCAATAAATAATAAATACTAGAAAGGGTTTTGGGTGATAGTTTTGGTTTGGTTTTGGTTTTGGTTTTTTTTGGGTTTTTTTATTAATTTCAGTGAAAATTTACAGAGACTTTGGATTTCCATTCATTCATTGTTGCACTTTTTTTCCCCTCCTGACCTTCCCCTCTAGTACACTACCCTCTTGGAAAAGTAAAAGAAAAATTATTTCATTGCTTTACAATCCCTTCCCCAAGGTCCACTCTGCTATACATACAGCCTTCGCTCTGGACTCCTGTCATGACAAAAATCCCTAATAATTTTCCTTCTTAAACAGTTTTCTCCCTCATCTGTTTCAATACAGTATATATTATTGAACCCATCCTTCTCAGTCTCCTCCCAACCCCAAGGTCAGTCCTGTTTTACAACAGTGGCACTATGTGTATTTGTCCTTTTGTGACTGAGATTTTTCACTCAGCATAATGTCCTCCAGGGTCACCCATTTTGAATAATAATATCGCATGAGTTCCTTGTTTTTCAGTGCAGCATTGTGTGAATATACCACCGCTTCTCTATCCATTAATTTGTTGATGGGCACTTAGGTTGTTTCCAATTCTTTGCAATTGTGAACAAAGCCGTGATAAACATGGGTGTGGATAGTTTTTTTAAATGATCACTTTCTAGTCACCTTCTTGGAGCAAGTAAACGTGTCCAGGTAGGTTTTCATAGCACTGAATTGAGGAAATGTTGACGCTGTCTGAGAGTCATTCTCATGCAGATGACCCCTTACTACAGTTACTCATCTCATCTGCATCGTTTACCACAGCAGCCAGTTGCTGTCAATTCCGCCCCGTGGGAACCCGATAGAACTGAGCAGAATTGTCCCATAGGGTTTCCTCAGTTGTAACCCTTACAGACGGAGCCCACCACATCTTACTCTGAAGTGGCTGGGAGATTCAGACCACCAAGTTTTCAGTTAGAAGCCAGGCACTTAACCCTGTGTCACCAGGACGTCTTACATGACATGACATGGTTGTTAGGTGCCATCAAGGCAACCACGTCGTGAATACTTCAGTTTCTATCTGCTGAGTCTACCTCCCTTTCCCCAGGTTCTTCTCTCAGCTGCTTGGAAGCAGTTATAATTGTGCATCTTTGTATTTCCGGCTCCAGGCACATAATGTCCCAAAATCAAACTCAATGCCAGTGAGTTGATTCCACCTTGTGGCAACCTTTTAGGAGAGCATAGAATGCCCCAAAGGGTTTTTTGCTTCATCCTTCTTCCATTAACCTTTTAAAGCCCATAATAGATACTCAATAAATACCAAAAAATTCACAACCACAAAACAGAAAAACTGAGGTGTCTGCTGCGTCTTTTGGCCCCGTAGGTCACCTGCACGATCACCTGAGGCATCCCCACAGCTGGGTGTGGCTCACCGCAGCCCAGGTCTTTGGGTTGCTCTTTGCCTCTTGCCAGCCAGAGGAGCTTGTTAGAAAATGGAGCTCCAAGAAGACTAAAAAGGGTCTCCCAGAACCAGTGGCAATCAAGTTCCTAACAAGCGACCTTGACCAGAAGGTAAGAGCTCGCATACCTTTTTCTTCCTTTGTGACCTGTGTGGGGTTTTCATTCTGGGCTGGATTGGACATGTCATGCAGTGAGGGTATCACCTGAAAGGATGGGGTTTTGGTTTTTGTTTGGTTTTTGGTTTTTGTGTGTATCATTGATTCTGATAGTCTGTCACAGGAGGAGACTGCCCCTCCTCCAGAGGAGCATCTGGTGGATTCCAACCGCGCACCTTCGGGATTGCAGCGCAGCTTCTTGCCATGGGGCCACCAGAGCTCCCAGGGTTGGGTTTTTCAGATCATTTTCAAGCCATCAGTCTAATCGAACTTTTGTTTAGCGCATTCATCTTCCTTTATCTCTGCAAATTCCTTATCAACAGTGGACACAAGGTTGCTACTATCTGTGCTGCCTCTTTCCTAACCTTGTTGAGGACTTATCTGTAAAACTGTTAGACACAGACTGTGTTCTCTGATGTACTAGGGTCAAGCACAATGACCAGCTTCTGCCGGGAGCTTCATAAATACTAAATGAAAGAGAAAGGAGGAAAGACCCAAAAAATGGGAATAGTACACTCTGTTCTACTATTACTACTACTACTACTACTACTACTACTACTACTACTACTACCACTGCTACTACTACCACTGCTACTACTACTATGTTATTGTTATTATTGTTACCATTGAGTGGAAACCTACCCATAGCTGAGCCGTCAGCAGGTTTTCAGAGGCAGTTACTCAGACGAGAAGAGACTGCCCATCTTTCTTTCATGGAGTAACTGGTGGATTCAAACCACATACCTCTTTACATTGGCAGCCCCTTAGTATAAGAGAGGATTAACTCATACCTTCCCAGGCTATCTCTGAGGGGTGAAATGCTTGAGGGCGGGGAAAAGGCAATAGTTACATAGTGTTGAGCATTCTGAGTCTAAACACAGGGTCGTTTAGAACAAAATCTGATACTCTGGGCTGAAAACCCTGTTTGAAATGTGCTGCATTCTGCTCATGTCCATTTACTTTTCACAGATGAAAAGTATTTCTTTGGCTTCCTGTCATCAGTTACATTCCAAATTCTTGGATCCGTCACTTGGGGAGCAGGTAAGAATTGAATCCACCCACTGGTTGAGGGATAGACTCACTGTTTGCCATTTGTTTAGTTTTTGAACTTAATGTTTGGGGAATTAGCTGACGTTTGAGCATATACTCAAATGCAGCCTAAGCAGGAGTTAGAGACTTATTTTTCAGTTCTGAGTGCAGATACTGTAGTGTGAGGCTGGTGGCTTATCTTCGTAAGGTAAGGTAACTTCAGCCTTGAGATACCTTCTCCAAAGCATTATATCTTTCTGTCAGCGCAGAACTTTATATGAGTTTACTCTGTGACTAGAAATGAAACATAAACACAATGGAAGAATTTATGAATACAGAGTAAATTTATATGACTTTCAGATAATTGTTCTCTCGCGCTCTCATTTCCTCTTTTGATAAAACAGATGGGTTAGCAGCTTTTGAGCCAGGGCAGACCTGCTATCTAGACAGAGCAAGGTGCTTTCCTCGTCTGAGACATTAGGGCCAAGGTGGAGCAATACAGATTAAATACTAGACCTGTGCAAGTTAGTCAAATGTCTAGATCTTCAGAGATGACTCAAGGGGCAAAAAACTGCCATTTCTGTCACTTTTATCAGTGAAAAGTGTTAACTTTTTGTTGTGTCTATATTAATGCTTTGTTACATGGCAAGCTTGGGAAGGAGAGGAGAGCCACTACAAGGAATGGCAAAGTGAGGCCGAGGGAACTCCTGCCATGGTGGACGTGTTCTCTTTAATAGAGACTAATAGATGGTGGCTGCACAGTCCAGGCACAGGAGCCCTGGATGGAAAATACCATACAGACTTCAGAGTTAGCCAGTCAAATAGGTTTGCTGTCTCTAAACCAATATGATCTTTGGACTATTTAACTAGCTGAATTAAATGGAATTTGAGGAAGAAGAGCTTGGTATTTAAGCACTTGGGCTTAAAAACTCTGGACTGTGGAATCCTGTTTTTTTGGGGGGTCATGAACTATCTCTGACCTTGGTGTTCTCTCTGATAATAGTATCCAGCAGAGATACATTAAGGTGTGTCAGGCAACTAGTTAGTGCCCAACAAATAGAAGTGACTCTGCCACGAGGAATGATCAAAGGGAATTCATGGAAGGCGGAGGAAAGTGCCCTTTACAGGTGTACACAGGTGGTCAGAGAGAGTGGGACAAAGCCCAGGGGGTAAAGGTGCGTGCAGGGCACCGGTAACGACGAGCGTGAGGGGGTTGAGAACCAAGGTATGCATAGTTTAATAATGCAGTACCCGGTTTGCTCTCTCTTCTCATCCTTGAGTATATATTTTCAGCTTCTGCTTTACCGAGCCATACAATTTCCAGAGTTAAAGTCTATTCCCTTCTTTTTCCCTTCTTCTTTCAAGGTTGTTAAGAATTTGTTGTTTGTTGCCAAAGTCTTATACTTCCTGGTACCGGATTCTGAGGATAAGCAAGCCGAGACAGCAGAAGGGAGAGAAGAGCACGGAGCTTTAGGAGCCAATGAGGCCCAAGAGGAAGTGGAAGAGCCTGCCGCGGCCTGTGCCGATGACGGAGAGCAGAGCCGGGAGCAGGAGGAGCCCAGCAAACCGGCCACCCTGCTCTGGCTGATCCTCAGATTGTCCCGGATGGCAAAGCTGGAGGCCGCCTATTCACCCAGGAACCCCCTAAAGGTGCCATAAGCCTGCAAAGTAGTCACTGAGTACAGCTCCATTGACTCTTACACAGTATATTCTTAGTAACAGCACTTCAGCAAAGCATTTTAGTTGGCATTAGTGGTCCTCCCAAGGAGAACTGCCTCGACAGCTCTGCCTGTTGAGCCCGGAACTGCAGCCACTGGCAACACTTCCCAAGTAGATCAGACTCTTGTCTTCTAGGACAGTGTATCTGCATGACTGTGTTAACAGAAGCCTTTCAGGTGACACATGTCCTGTACTTTCAGAGAACATGCATCTTTAAGTTCCTTGGAGCCATAGCGATGGACCTGGGAGAAGAGAGGGTGAAGCTGTATCTGCCAATGATCATAGCGCCTTTGTTTCGAGAACTGAACAGCACCTACGCAGAGCAAGGTAACCGCCTCTGCCCTCGTGTTCCAACTCCTGACTTCCTCCCTGAATGCCCCCTTCTTTCTTTCTCTTTACTGCCTGCCAGAAAATGGGTTTTTTTGAGAGATAACTTACTGGGTTTTGTTAACTATTGTTAGACAACTAATAGCACACAAACAAAACTATTTTGTATTCTCTTTGACTACTCTCCCTCAATTTTTCTTATCTGAGAGTGACTGTTTCTCTCCTAACACATAATGCTTTCATCATAAGCAATTTAAAATATAGAGAAAACTGTAGTTTGGGTAGTTCTAAGTATTAGAATAATAATGAGCGATATAAAGTGCCCATTCTTAAGATCCCAAGTAAAATTATTTTCATAACATACTTTTAAGTTTAAATATCAGTCTAATTTTTTTCCTGTTTTTGTGTAGTGTACTTGGTACTTTTTTCTCACTGATCTTAATTGTCTTGTAATAATAGAAAAAGATGGAATTGAGGTTTGGAATGGGGAGGGGGCTGTAAAGTGGATACTATACAAGATAAAATGACGTGGGTGTTTCCCACCGGAGGGGCTGTGTTAGCCCTGCTGCCTTGACAGCATGTTGCGTCCCTGTGCCATTGTCTCAAGGGCTTCTGGACGGAAGAAGGCCCAGGTGAGGCGGGGGCCACTGACAGCCAGGCTGTGATGCCCATTCAGCCTGCATTTGTTGAGCACCTCATGTTTGCCAGGTGCTGAGTCAGACACTGTGTCTGCAGCAGGGGAGGAGGCAGTCTTCGCCCCTGAGACGCTTGCATTGCCCAGCCAGTGTCCCCACCTCCCCTGCAGTTGAATGCAAAACTCGGGTTCTTTCCCTGTGGGGGAGACAGCAAGGAAGAATGGAGGGGCAGAGCTTCGCAGCAGGTTCTCAGGCAAAAAGAGGTGGGCATGGGCAGAGCTAAGCCTCTGCGATTTGTGGAGTAGAAAGGGGCCAGTAAAACCTCTTTCTCCTATCGGTAGAGCTGAAAGGGTGACAACCCAAAGAGTTTCTTCCAAATTTCCAAGTTCTTTGAATGTCTTCCGAGCCAAGATCCTCCTGGGAAGCAGGCCCGGGGCCTCTGGTCTTTGTTCTGTTCTCGATCAGGTGGTGCTGCGGGCTGTACCTCCCGTCCAGGAGTGTGGAGGAGAGTTTTAGATCTGGGCACAAGTGTGATAGAATTTTGTGTCTTGTCAATCATGTTGTTAAGTGTTAAACATCGTTTCTTAACTCTCCCTGCTCATGACTTTCTGTTTGTGATTAGATCCTTCATTGAAGAATCTATCCCAGGAGATCATAGAATTACTCAAAAAGCTGGTTGGCCTCGAGAGCTTTTCCTTAGCCTTTGCGTCTGTGCAGAAACAGGCGAATCAGAAGAGGGCGCTCCGGAAAAAGAGGAAGGCTTTGGAGGTGCGTTCGCTGTTGGAAAATGTGGCACGTTCACCAAGCCTGATAGTGTTTGAACAGTCTGCCTGTGTGTGTGTGAAGCACTGGGGTGGGGGGAGGGAGGGATTAACTGGTGATGTTGGCCAAGAGGGGCTCTGTAACTGCAGCTTTCCCCCAGGCCCCATATCTTCTCTGACCAGCATGTCTGTGTTCATGATTTCAAAGGAAACAAATGGCACATTTCTCCACTTGATTTTATTGGTTTAATATTTAAGAGTAAAATTTCTCTTTTTTCCAGTTTGTAACTAACCCTGATATTGCTGCCAAGAAAAAGTTGAAGAAACACAAAAATAAAAGTGAAGCTAAGAAGAGAAAAATAGAGTTTCTGCGTCCCGGCTATAAGGCCAAGAGGCAGAAAACCCAGAGCCTGAGAGATTTAGCGATGGTGGAGTGAAGTGCTCCGAGGGAGCCCAGCGTAGTCAGCCCAGACCTGGCCCATGCCAGGCACAAACTCCGCAGGGTTTTCTGTTCGTCGGAATCACAGCCAGTCCTACTGGTTATGTATATTTAAGTTAAACTTTGGCCTAGATTGTAAAATGTATAGTTTAATATAAATCATGTTTATGACTTTTTTTAATTAAATATGCTTAAAACATTTCATAATGATGATTGTGCCTTCACTCTTTAAAATGTGTTTGACACTAGTATAAAGAATCTTACCACTTATATAAAGATTTAAAAGAGCAATAAAGAGGTAGAAAAAATTAGGAATAAGCCTAACAAAAGATGTACAATAACTTTATGAAGAAAGTACAGGTTTTATCAAAGACATTAAGGAAATGCAGACTTGTTACTCACAATAACAAAAGATGAAAACATCCTAAGGGAGTTTCCACAAATAAGTAGATAAACAAATTTGGCCCAGACATGCAGTGGAGTACAACATACGTAACTAATGAATAATGCCGCATCGGAGTACCATCTCACAGCATGGGTGAATCTGGGGAGCAAATTTTGTATGTGAACCCAGTTAGAAAAAGTCAAGAATAGGCTTACACACAGAAAGAAACAGTCTTTGATTGTTTCCAGGGATGGGATAGAAAATACCAGGAGTCACACAAGAATGAAGGGCAGCGACATAGTTTCAGGAAGGGTTTGGCCAATCTGAACAGTAGCCTCCAGAATTACCTACTAGAGAAGCTCCATTTATCATTTCTCATGTAAATCCGTGTCATTTGCTGGGAGCAGCTGGTGGGTTCAAACCCTCAGCCTTTGGGTTGGCAGCTCAACTCCCTACCTACTAAGCAACCAGACCTCCCTGAATTGTAGCTAGTGGGAAACAAGCCACTCTTCCTTTGCCAAGGAAAGAGCGATCACCTTTACCTACTTTAATTGCACAGGAAGCTACAGAAATGACTCGGGCAGAGGCCGACTGCTGTTAGACACCGTGGAGTGGGCTCCAGCTCCCGGAACCCCACGTGCCGGGATGGAACCCTTGCCCAATCCCATGCTGTCCTCATGCTCTCTGCTGTGCTGAAGCACGTTGTCACTGGATCAGTCCAGCATGGTGAGGGTCTTTCTTGCTCTTGGGCACACTTCAGAAGGACATGTGAAGACATCTGGGTATCGTGGTAAGACCATCCCACCACACAGTACCCACCTCGGTCCCAAGTTCTTGGCCAAATTCCTATCAGCACATGAATATGCCACTGTGCCAAGGATTAGACACGTAAACAAGGACAGGAACAAATTCTGTAGTCATTTAGCTTTCTTTTCCTAAGGCATACCTGAATTGCTTTTTCTGATCTTTTTCTGGTAATCCAAACACCACAAGTGTTGACCATAAATACTACTACTAGTCTCCTCAGGATGTAACCTAAAGTCATTCTGTTACTTACAAGGCAGTCTCCAACATGGATTGAAGCTCAACATCAAGAAAAAAGATTTCCACCACTGGGCCAGTTGGCAGCAGCATGATAGATGGGAAAGAGATTGAGATTGTTAACAATTTCAATTTGTTTGGTTCCACAATTACCACTCTTGGCACTAGCAGTCAAGAAATCAAAAGATGAAGTGCATTAGGAAAATCTGCTGTCAGGGACCTCTCCAGAGTGCTAAAGAGCAAGGATGTCAGTCTAGAGATTGATGACAAAAGAATCAATGCCTTGAGTTGTGCAGAAGTTGAACATATTATAGACAGCCAAGAGAATAAACAGGTCTTTCCAAGAGAGGTTTAAACCAAGTTGCTCCTTGGAGGCAAGGATATACTCTGGACATATTGCCTCGGGACTAATGCTTGGAAGGGACAGAGTAGGAGAGGAAGACTCCAGAAGAGATGGATTGACAGTGAGTAGAGTAATGGGGGCAGGTGTGTCAGATACTGATTGGCTCAGGCTAGGGCAGTGTTCCAAGCTATCATGCATAGGGTCGCTGTGAGTCACAAGCGACTCGATGGCACATAACAACAAGCAAGGGAGTTTAGATAATTTGCTAACCTTTGTTGTTATGTGCCATTGAGTCACGACTCATAGCGACCCTATGTACAAGAGCTCTCTAAGTTCTTCTATCCTGTGCCAACCTAGCCATCTCAAATGCACTTATTCCC
>NW_006399818.1:10470866-10473312 GCF_000299155.1 Elephantulus edwardii
GCTTTCTGCTAAGATCCATCTAACATTAGCTATAATATCCCTAGTACCAGGACCTCTTCTAAATCCAGCCTGCACATCTGGCAGTTCTCTGTTGACATTTTTCCAAACGTTTTTGGATCATTTTCAGGAGAATCTTGCTTGTATGTGATATCAGTGATAATGTTCGATAATTTCCACACTCTGTTGGGTCACCTTTCTTTGGAATGGGAACAAATATTGATCTTTTCCAGTCAGTGGGCCAGCTGGCTGTTCTCCAGATTTCTTGGCACAACTTAGTGAGCACATCCAGGCCAGTGTCTGTCTGTTGAAATATGTCAATTGGTATGCAGTCAACTCCTGGAGCCTTGTGTTTTGCCAATTCTTTCAGAGCAACTTGAACTTCCTCTTTCATCACCATAGGCTCTTGCTCATATGTCATTTCATGAAATTCTTCTGTGTTAGCCAATTCCTTCTGATACAATGACTCTGTGTATTCCTTCCATCTTCTCTTGATACTTCCTGGATCATTTAATATTCTGCCCAAAGCATTCTTAAGTATTGCTACCCGTGGCTTGAATTTGTTTTTCAGCTCCTTCAGCTTAAGAAACGCTGAGTGAGTTCGGCCCTTTCGATTTTCCGACTCCAGCTCTCTGCACATTTCATTATAGTATCTTGCTTTATCGTCCCGGGCTGCCTTTTGAAATTTTCTGTTTAGCTCTTTAATTTCTTGGTTTCTTCCTTTAGCTTTGGCTTCTTGGCGCTCTAATGCAATATTCAGAGTCTCATCTGACATCCATCTTGGTCTTTTCTTCTTTATCAGCCTTTGTAATGATCTTTTGCGTTCTTCATGGACGATTTTCTTGATATCCTCCCAGAGATCATTTGTTCTATGCTCATTGGTGCTCAAGGCCTCAAACCTGTTTCTGAGATGGTTTTGAAATTCGAGTGGGATAGACTTAAGGTCAAATCTTGGTTCCCATGGACTTGAGTTAATTTTCCTCAACTTCAGCTTGAACTTGCATATGAGTAGTTGGTGGTCTGTCCCACAATCAGCACCCGGCCTGGTTTTCACTGCTGATATTGAGCTTCTCCACCGAGTCTTTCCACAAATGTAATCTATTTGATTCCTATGCATGTCATCAGGTGAGATCCATGTGTATAGCCTGCGTTTATGTTTCTTATAAAAGGTATTTGCAATGAATAAATCATTGAATGTGCAGAACTCTATTAGGACTAAATTATTTAACCTTTTTTTAAATTTTATTATTTTTGTGTGTGTGTGTACCGTCAAATCAGATCTGACTGGTCCAGGAGGAGATTGTCCCTCCTTCCCCGGCAGGGCATCTGGTGGATTCGAACCGTGCACCTCTGGGATTGTAGTTGCAGCTTCTTGCCACTAGGCCACCAGAGCTCCCCAAATTATTTAACCTTAAGGACAGGTTTCAGACCATTCTCTTAAGGTGTGAACTCATGACTGGGCACAGGACTCATGTCACCAGAAATCAGTTTTGCTCTCTTGACCTGGGGTACAGCAATGAATGCTGTCTACATCTGTTGCCAATAATCAAAAGGGCAACACTATGTAAGTGACTGGATAGGATAGTAGAACTGCTCCATCGAATTGTGTTGTCTGTAATATAGGAGCATATTGCCAGATCTTTTCTCCTGTGGATTCAAATCACTGTGGATGGGTCCAAATCACTGACTTTTTATTAGCAACCAAACACTTACGCTTTCCCACCAAGGCCCCCCACAAAAGTGCAAGGAAAAACTGAACTCGCTACCCGTGAGTCGATTCCCATCAGCCCGGGCGGTAAATCCCAGCAGGAGAAGGGCGCCCGTCTTTCTTCCTTGGACCCACTGGTGGGTCCGAACAGCTGAGTCTCCACGCATGGCCTTCAGGTTAGAAGTGCAACTTGCTACAGGCTCCGACCAAATTCTACAGCCACTGCGTCTTCTTCCACGAGGTCATCACCACCTTCACCTAGACCTTTAGTCCAGATAGGCCGGGGGCCACTGGGCGGGAAGATTATGGTTGAACTTGTCAGACATTCCTTATTTCTCCCCAGGTGGGACACCATAGGGGCAGTTTATAGAATTCACAAAGTCTACAGTTTACTCGTTCTCCTCATAAATGTGTCGGTCATAACCCAACCAATGAAATCAGATGGAAGTAGAAGCAACAGGTCCTCTTACTCTGTAATCTAACTGCCACCGTAAGAGGACAGCAGTCTGGTTTTCTGAAATCATGGCTGCATCTCACACAGGCACTAACAGGGTCAGTGGATTCCTCCACAGTGCGTAAGCACATCTATTAAAGAGTTCTTTTCTCCAGTTTTTCTCAGTCTTGTGCATACTGCACTGAAACAGATGAGGGACTGAGTAATTTAAAAGCTATGTATGATAGGGTATTATGGTTATCACAAGAGTCCACAATTAAGGTTGCATAGTGGAATGTACTTGGGGT
>NW_006399818.1:10473452-10479608 GCF_000299155.1 Elephantulus edwardii
TTTTTTAAAAAGTGGAAAAAAAAGTTCTTTTCTAGGGGAGGCACTCGGGGATGGGGCTGTGATTCTGAAGCACTTAGTCATTCTGGAGTAGTTCCTGTCTTCAGGCTTAACTCACTTCCTATATGGTATTCCATCTCTCAGAAGTCACCCCAAGTTATACTTAATGTGCTCATTTAATAACAACTCGAAGTAGCATGCATTGTGGGGTAGCAGTATGATTCTGTCCCAGCTGAACAGGACACATAACATGCAGCAGGGGTTGAGTGTGAGGAAGCCTCTTGTTGCTATTGTCCCTCTAGGAGCATGGCCTTTGTGCCCGTCACACGGATGCACCAGTGAAATCTCTAACACCTCTCAGCCCATTGTTTCAGCAAAGCCCTCACCTACCCTCTTCTCCTTCCTTCTCAACGTAAGTCTTGGACATGGTACTGTCTAGAACAACGTTGTGCTGTCCTCAGATGAGGACCCGGAGTGCTCTCCCAGTACCCAGTCCTACATGAAGGAGAGCAGGCAACGAACAGGGCAGCTTGTTCCAGTCCAATCTTTCACTGCTGCCCTTGACTCAACTCATTAAGAGGCCAGATAGTGAGGTATCACTTGCTACCACTACTTCCCTCGCCTTGACCCTGGACAAGAACACTGGCTATTGGGAGCTTCAAAGTCCTAAATACTGTTTATAGGACTCTTCACCTTTTCTCTTTTTTTTTTTAACCAACATATTTTGTTTTAATTCCATTTAGAGAAAAGATAATCAAATCAATGCAAGTAGCTTTCTCTCTCTCTTTTTTATTTTTTTTCTCTTTTCGGCCAGTATTTATGGAGTACCTAATACATGCTCAAATCACGTGAAATCTTTGTCAACATTGTTCTTTTTTTTTACTGTATTAATTTGAATGAACATTTACAGAGATTTTGGATTACCATTCATTCATTACTGCACTTTTCTCCCTGCCCACCTTTTCTCTTTTCAAAGGCATCATTGTCAATTTCAGTATGATGCTCGCTGTGGCAAATTCATCAAGATGAATCCTCATTTCCACGAGGCCAAGGGTGAATGAGACGCAGTGAAACAGAGTGAGGCAGTTTAATGCTCAAAGCACAGCGAAGAGCAGAGGCCTGGGCATGGTAGCGCTAGGTCCCTTGTCTCCTGTCTGACATGATGATCCCTGACGACAGCTCTGTACACAGTGGATTTTTACAACAGACATGAACACAGGGCTAAGATTCAGCACCTTTTACAGCAAATTGTAAAGAAAAGTCAGTCTGTTTCACCAAGGAGCACGCAGTAGCCTGGTCGTTTGATCACCCTCAATTTTTACCTCCTCCCATCGCCTGTGACTAGCTATAAAAATGACTTACGGTCAAAGGACAAGTTGGCTTTGAAGCCTGACACACTTCTCGAAAATATGCAGAGGAAAAACAACTATGAGATATCATCTCACCCCAGTAAGAATAACAAAATTTAACAGAACAGCAAACATCAAATGCTGGCAAGGTTGTGGAGAATCTGAACCCTTATTCACTGCTGGTGGGAGTGTAAAATATTACAACCACTATGGAAGGCAGTATGGTGCTTTCTCAAAAAATTGCAAATAGAAATACCATTTGACCCAGCAATTCCATTACTGATAATATACCCTGAAGAAACCATAACTGCCACCCAAGTAGATATATGCTCACCCATGTTTATTGCAGCTTTGTTCAGGATAGCAAAGAGCAAAGAGTTGGAAACAACCCAGATACCCATCAACAAACAAATGGACAGAGAAACTCTGGTATATTCACAAAATAGAATACTACACTGCACTGAAAAACAAGGAACTCATGAAATACACAAAATGGGTGACCCTGGAGGAGATTTTGCTGAATGAAATATCTGTCACAAAAGGACCAATATTGCATAGGGCCACTGTTGTAAAATGGGACTGACATCGAGGTTGAGGGGAGACTAGGAGGGGTTAAATAATGTATACCGCATTGAAACAGATGCGGGAGAGAACTGTTTAAAAGGGATATATGATGGGGTATTATTGTCATGACAGGAGACCAGAGTGAAGAACGCTTCACAGTGGAGTGCACTTGGGGAGAGGGAATGTATAACAATGAAAGAGTTTTTCTTTTACTTTTCAAAGAGAAGAGCAAATTTGGGGCAAGAGAGAGGTGGGAGGGGAGAAAAGTACAACAATGAATGAATGGAAATCCAGAGTCTCTGTAAACTTTCATTAAATTTAATTTAAAAAATAAAAATTTAAAAAAAATGTGCAGAGGGGGGAAAAAAGGGCAGATATTCCGTGGGAGAATGCCTCTTCTACGATGTATAGATGGGTAGGCTTACCCACCAGTCTCACTGCCTTGGAGTTGATTCTGGCGCACGGTGACCCAACAAAGAGTCAAACATCCCTATGGTTTCTGAGGCTACAGATGTTTATAGGAGCAGGCTGCCTCACCTTCCTTCTGCTCAGCAGCTCGTTGAGTACTCTTGAGTTGGAACTGACCCACAGAACAGAAGACTTCCAGTCTTGCTCCCATGGAGAGGCTGGTGGATTGTGAACTGCATGCCTTTGGGTTGGCAGCGCAAATCCTTACCACTGGATTTTAACCACCAACTTTTTGGTTAATGCCCCAATGCTTAACACACTGCACTATGAGGGCTCCTTAACCAGGAGGTTCCAAGGGATCCTTTCTCACTGTCATCAAGTCAGAACAGACTCAAAGCTGACGTTTCAGTGGGGCTTCAGTGGTTGTACATCACACAAGAGATTACCCATCTCCTTCCCATGGAGCAACTGGTGGATTTGAACTGCTGCCACTTAGGGAGTAGAATCACAACTACCTATGGCCTAGGTCTTCATTGTTGTCGTCAGGTGCCATCGAACTGAGTATGACCCATAGCGACCCTATGGGCAACAGTTCTGAACCCTGTCCTATCCTGTGCCATCCTCACACTTCCTGACACACTAGAGCCCACTGCAGCAGTCACTGTAGCTATCCACCTGGTTGAGGGTCTTCCTCTCCTACACCAACTCGCCTACCTTCCAATCATGATGTCCTTCTCCAAGGAAGAACCTCTCCCAGCAACGTGCCCAAAGTATGTGAGATGAAGCGTTATCATCTTTGCCTCTAAAGAGCATTCTGGCTGCACTTGACCCAAAACGTATTTGTTCTTTTGGCTGTCCATGGGATGTTCAGTACTCTTCTGATCACTACAGCTCAAAGGCATCAATTCTTCTGTCATCCTTATACATTGTGCAGCTCTCAAATGAAGAGCAAGTGATCAGAAAGACCATGGCCTGAATCAAGTGCACTCTAGTCCACAAACTGACATCATTGCTGCTCAACACTTTGGAGAGGTCCCCGACTACAGACTTTGCCAGTGCAGTACATCTCCTGATTTTCTGACTGCAGGTACCAAGGGTGTTGATTGTAGATCCAAGTAAAATGAAGTAGTTAAAAGTTTCAACCTTTTCTCCATTTATCATGATGTTGCCTATAGGGCCAGTGCTAAGACTTTTTGTTTTCTTAATGTTGAGATTGAAGGCTGTGTTCTTTGATCTCCTGAAACAAGTGCTTCAAATGCTCCTCACTTTCAGCAAGCCAAGTTGTCATCTGTGTAAAGCTGGGTATTGATAAGTCTTCCTCCAATCTTAATTCCACATTCTTCTTCATCGAGTCCAGCTCCTCAAATAATTTGCTCAGCACACAGATCAAATAGGTGTGGAGAGAGAATTCAACCTTGATGCACTCCCTTCTTCAAAGTGGAAGCTGCACTGAAGCCACTGGCAAAAAAATAAGGATCCCAAACAACAAATGCTGGCAAGGTTGTGGAGAAATTGGAACCCTTATTCACTATTGGTGGGAGTGTAAAATGGTGCAACCACTATGGTAGGTAGTATAGCGCTTTCTTAAAAAGTTGCAAATAGAAATACCATTTGGCCCAGCAATTCCACTATTGGGAATATATCCTGAAGAAACCATAACTGTCACCCAAGCCGATATATGCACACCCATGTTTACTGCTGCTTTGTTCACAATAACAAAGAATTGGAAACAACCCAAGTGCCCATCAACAAACAAATGGATAGAGAAGCTGTAATTCACACAATGGAATACTATGCTGCACTGAAAAACAAGGAATTCATGAAATATACAAAATGGGTGACCTTGGAGGACATTATGCTGAGTGAAATATCTCAGTCACAAAGGGACAAATATTGCATAATGCCATTGTTGTAAAACAGGACTGACATGGGGGGGGGAATTAAAAGAGGGGATAAGTAATGTATAGTGCATTGAAACAGATGAGGGAGAAAAGTGTTTGAAAGCAATATATGATTAGGTATTTTCATGACAAGAGTCCAGAATGAGAGCTGCATGGTGGAGTGGATTGAGAAGGTTGGGGGATTGTATAAAAAAAAAAAAAAAAAGGCCCCAGGAATCAATGGGATACCAATTGACTTGTTTCAGTTAACAGATGTAGCCTTGGATGCATTCACCAGCCTATGCTAGGAAACTTTGAGGACAGCTGTCTGGTCAACATATTGAGGTCCGTATTTGTTCCTATTCCCAAAAACAGTGATCCAACTGCTCCGTATTTATTCCTATTCCCAAAAAGAGTGATCCAACTGCATGTGGAAATTTTTTAATAATATCATTGATATAACATGCTAGGAAAATACTGCTGAAGACCATTCAAAAACAGCTGGAACAGTATATAGATAGGGAATTGCCAGAAGTTCTAGAGGGATTTAGAAGAGCCCTTGGCACCAGGGATATCATTGCAGATAGATCCTGGCTGAAAGTAAGGAATACCAGAAGAATTTCTATTCGTGCTTTATTGACTATGCAAAGGCATTTGACTGTGTGGATCATGACAAGCTGTGGCTGACACTGAGAATGGGAATCCCAGAACATTTGATTGTGCTCATGAGGAACCTATACCTGGACCGAGAGGCTGTCATGGAAATGGAACAAGGATGCACTGCATGATTTGGAATTGGGAAGGGATGTATTCTATCTCCATACTTGTTCAATTTATATGCTGGACAAATTATCCAAGAAGCTGGACTCTATGAAGAGGAATGTGGCATCAGGACTGGGGGGGAGAGACCCATCAATAACCTGTGTTATGCAGATGACACAACTTTACTTACTGAAAGTGAGGAGGATTTCAAGCACTTGTTGCAGATCAAGGAATACAGCCTTCAATATGGATTACATCTCAATATCAAGAAAAAAAGATTCTTACCATTGGGCCGATAGGCAGTGTCATGATGGATGGAGATTGAAACTGTCAACAGTTGCATCTTGCTTGGATCTGCAATTAACACCCTTGGTATGAGCATTCAGGTAATAAGGAGATGCACTGCACTGGGAAAATCTGCAGTTAGGGACCTTTCCAAATTACTAAGGAGTAGTGATGTCAGTTTGAGGACTAAGGTGCATTTGATTCAGGTCACGGTCTTTCTGATTACTAGGTATGCATCTGATACCTGGACAGAAACAGAGAAAGAATTGATGCCTTTGAGCTGTGGTGTTGGAGAAGAATACGAACATCCCATGGATGGCCAAGAGAACAAATAGAGTGTAGCTGGAGTGCTGTTTGGAGGCAAGGATGATGAGGTTTTGCCTCACATACTTTGGACATATTGCTTGGAGGTGCTATTCCTTGGAGAGGGACATGATGTTGGGAAAGGTGGAGGGTTGGCAAGGGAGAGGAAGATCCTCAACCAGGTGGATTGACAAGGTGACTGCTGCCATGTTGTGTGTCAGGAAGTGTGAGGATGGTGCAGGACAGGACTAGGATCAGATCTTTTGTTGATAGGGCCACTATGAGTTGTACTTGACTCAATGGCACCTAACAACAGCAACAACAACAGTACTCCCTTCTTAATTTTAAACCATGTTGTATTATCCTGCTCTTTACGCCTAACAGCCTCTTGGTCTATGTACAGGATTTGCATGAGCACAATCAAGGATGCTGGGATTCCCATTCTTTTCAGTGTTAGCCATAAGATCCACATAATCAATTGTCTTCGCATAGTCAACAAAGCACAAACAGACATTCAGCCAGGATCCATCTGACATCAGCAATTATATCCCTGGTGAGACAGCCTCTTCTAAATCCTGCTTGAACACCCCTATCTACTGTTCTTGCTG